>NW_008686251.1:81639-111293 GCF_000695815.1 Acanthisitta chloris | reverse complement strand
GCCGACCCGTCTGGGACTGCCCCGCCTGGCTCCGTGGTGCTGGCGCCGGGAGGGCCTGGGTGAGCCTTCGCCCGGCGCGTTGTGAGGACGCGAGCCACGGGTACGTGGAGGCAGCTTGGCAGTGTGCCCGCGGTGCCAGCGCTGTCTGGATATGTACTCCTCGAAATGCATCTTACAGACTCCGGGAATACTGTTCAGGGATAGAGGACATCACATCCATAGGCTTCTAGTGAACAGTCTGTCTGGCAGCCTCGGAGACTAAGATATTAAAAAGGTTGATATGGTACCGCTGACGTCAATCAGGGTAATGAATTGTATTGTTTTCAGATGTACACTGGAAGTGTGGAAACTGACAGATGTAGACATTTTGGCAGAGAAATGTGGGACAGCTGTGGTCAGAACCTGTGTGGTATAGTGCAAATATTACTATTAAAACGCTCAGGCGTGTTACTATATTCATATTTCTACAAAAGGTGGAAACTGAAGTAATGTGTCTTTCCAAGTCGGCACACGATGAGAAACCAGCTATAAGGAGTAGGAACTACTATTACTATTTTATAATAAGACATTAAGAACCTGGTTCAGCCCAGAGAAACTGCTTGTAATTTGCATAGGCAAAACTAACCTGTAATGATGCTTTCAGGGTAACTTTGATGTTGGCTTGGACCAAATTTCATGTTATGCTGAATAAGATCCTTCAGTGAACTCTGTCTCTGAGATTAGAGGCCAGTTCATCTTTCAGGTTTTCACTACACATGGAATTGCAAAGATGTTTCAATTTCATAATTTTAAATAGAACTTCCTTAAGTACCTCTCCAGAGAATTATGTACAGACCATGAATTACGGAAGAAATAGACATTCTTAGGGGGCTTGCCTACACACAGAAGCATGAAGAATAAGGCAGACTAACAATTGCATGTATTTCATGCCAAAGATATAAATTCTAGTCAACATTTGAGTGCAAGGCGTAGGAAATGTGTGCATGGACATTTCCCTTTTAATAGAGAAACAATGTACAGTCGTACCTCTGTGTAATAAGTTTTGGGGTTTTGCAAGTTCAGTTTCCCTTGCTGTGCCCATGTTCTTTGAAGAATATATCTGAGCCATGTTTCTCAGCTTGCAGAGGCAGATGACTCAAAGCTGACAGTGGAGTGGATGATCTGAACAGCAAATGGGCGAGCGTGGGCTGCTGTGCACATTTCCTCCTCTTCATTAGTTTCTATTACCCTTACGAGAAACCTGAAACACTTAGTTTTGTTTGTAAAGTTATATGAGAAGAGGAAATTAGCACTATCCTCAGTCTCTGACACTAATTATACTCTGGAGCATCTAGTACAGAGACCCTAGCTTTCCATGTTCAGACACGAGGTTGTCAGTGCTCCCCAGGACTGTCAGGGCTTCTCTGTTGCATGCAGTTGCTCCAAGATTTCCTGGTCATAGCTTTTGTTAATTCCTTTGCTGCGAGCACAAGTCCTCTTGCAAGTTAACATTGACAGAAATTACTGTAACAAATTTAGTGGATTCTCTTGACCCTGCATCTCCCTCTGGTTGTAAGATAACTCTACAAGTACGATAGACTATGAAATGGTTATTTTGTAACTGACACTTAGGGTGTCTGTTTCCAGTTGTCTATATTTTCTTTAAAATAACTGTAGACTGCCACCTGCTTAAGAGTATTGGAGGATATTGCACTGGGTTTGCCTAATTTTCCTCATTCAACATCTATCTGACAGCTGCATGGAGTTGTAGATTCACTTACACATGTCAACATTGCTAGCTAAGTTTCCTGGAAGGGAGGACTCTGTTTCATTGTTTACACAGATCAGTGTATATGTATTAGAAGTTCTAAAGTATATGTTAGTATGAGGTATTACTTACTAAACTGGTACCAGAGTGCTAAATTACAGACATAAAAGCCTTGTGCTGTCTAAACCCACGGATAAAATAGAGAGAAGACAGGTGTGGAATCAGTTGATGGCTCTTTTCCCTGTCCTCCTTGTTGTATGACTTGTTCTTCTGGAATATCTGTCTCAAATGCTTTGCTACTAAGCTCTTTAACTGACCTATGTAATGCTAGAGTGGAAACCGGATGGTCAAAACACCAGCAAAACTTGTGGCACCTCTAAAGATCTGACAGTGACTCGTATCTAAAGGCAGACATGCCCAGACCAGAAATGTACTGTAGTGTATTGAGAAGATAGTACTGCAGAGTCCTCAAACATCTGTTCAAGGATCCTGAATATCTTCATGGTCTCATCGGACTTCTTTATTGTTTCAGAATTGATTTACCATTTATAATTCAGTGCTATAGAAAATGCCAGTTAGCTGTGATTCTAATGGTTTTCTGCTATCTTTCTGCCTGTATATGCCTTTGTGGGGCCCTAAGTCCTCTGGTTTTCTTACTTCTTTTTCTAAAGATGCTAAAATAACTGAAAGTTGTAAAGTGCTTATAAAAGTCTTCACCTTGTTGAAACCTTTAAAAAGGCTAACTGGTGATGCTGAATCTATCCCCATAGTTACTAGCAGTGTCTGGATTAATTTGGTTTAAATTGATGTAACTCATTGTTTTCTATTATGCATGTGCTATAATGTATAATGATATTATTTTATAAGGGTTTTTTTTGTTGGTTATTTTTTTAGAGAAGTCTTGGTGGATGTTTGTGCTTAGAACGCTGATACTGTAGGTTTTCTGTTGAGAACAGATTTGTCATTGTTCTGTTTGCAGTGAGCAGATACACAATCCACATTTTATGCGGGATGGTAGTTCCATATAGCCTTTGTGTTTCTGCCTCTTTGTGGGTATAAAGTAATGTTTTCTGTTTGCATCTTTCTTGTTTGTTTGGGTTTTTTGTCCAAAACTGGAAAATACTAACAGCGAAAACTACATAAATTATGATTAAGTACTTTTATTCCCAAAATACTTTGTAGTGCTGTAATAGATGAAAAGCTGTAATGGAATTTTACTTTTGCATTTTCTTTTTTGTTTTCCATTAATGAAGAGGTCACCAAAGGTTTCTTAGTCATGGCACTAGTAAGAGGATATGTACAGCAAGAGAGCTGATGCAGAGTATGAGCTCATTGTCCAATCTGCCAGTCCAGGTGTCTTCCTTCATGTCAAATCTAAACCAGAAGAAGTATAAAAGAATCCATAGTTATTTATTCTGTAAAATACTGTCTGGCATCATAAGTAATGTTATAATTTGTATTATTTCATAATATGATTCAGAATAAATACATTTTTTCCTTTTAATTGTTACTCTTATTGCCCCACCACCACCCAGAGGGGCCCAAATAGCATAAGGGCAAATAGTTAAAAGTTACTGTAGTATATATTAACTTGAAGCTTATTGTAGCCTTTTGTGGTGCACAATGTTGCACCCTTTGAGTCCTAAGTAAGAGTAGCATGCAGTGAATGACAAATATAGCACACTGTTGATAAATTTATATTTTACTGTCTGGATTTTGTCTGTGTGTATAGTGTGTTTGGGTTTTGTGGGACTTCTTTTGTAAGCATTAGTGTTGAATGAGTATGAGAACCAGGACAATACAGGATGTTTGGGACAATGTGTTACAAACATATAAAGGATGATACTTTTGGGGTCTCCAGGCAGTGCTGCTTCATGCTTAAGGAAAGTCTGTGCAAACAATCTGCAACGTCTTTGACTTTGTGCAAACATTTAAATGATCTCACACTTCCCAAACCTGTTTGATATTAGCTTTGTAGGACAAATCAAAGAATTTTAGATAAAGAGGACTTCCTTCAAATTTTACAGCTGATTCTGAACTTGTTGCTTTGTTTTCCTAGGTTCAGCACTTCAAGACAAACACTGATGTGGATTCCAGACTCATTTTTTTCCAGGTATTTCTAATATATCATCACATTAAACAAGGACAGGTTAACAGTCATTGAGAAAACTATTTGTGTTCTCAGTTCTTAATTTATGTTGTAAATGGTGTCTTTATTAGTGTCCTTAATGCTTTTCCCCCTATCTCAAGCAATGCGACAGATTAATTTGAAATAAACTCTTTATTCAAAAGACATCTTCTTTCTTGAATGTAGCCATGGCAGCTTATACATGCTGAAGAGTTGAAGGAGTGTTGTGGAAATAATGCTTTAAATCTGCAGGAAAGGGAGATGCTGCTGACTATTACTATATGACCACTTGTGATGTTACTGGCCATATTCAGTAGCACTGTTTTTAACTGGGGTTTTTTTGAGTTATTGCTGTACTCTGAATTAACTCAAAGTTTTGAGGGTTTTAACTTGTGATACAGGAGCTGTTGAATTATTGAACATCCTCCTTTTATGCCACTGCCATTACTACTTCTGCAGGTTGTGCTGGTTACTGTTTGTGTTTTGTGCTGTAGATGCTGTACATGTATCACCCCAGTTAATCCTAAACACATAAAGGAGAACTTAAATGCAGGCAATTTTGCTTCCTTACATTTAATTTTTTTACTGAAGACTTCTTTCCCCATGAAAGCCTGGCAGCTGACATAGGCAGCATTGCCTGCTCCAGTTTTATTGAAATGTTCAGACAAATGGAATGCCAGGAAATGTCACCTTCTTTGAGGCACACAATGAAAGGCACAAGGAGGAAGTCTCATGCTGTTTCCCAATCTCTCGACACTCTATATGCTATCTAAGGAGGTTGTTCTGAAAGTCAACCAGTACTGGAAAATGTCAGAGGTAATCGTCATCCAGACTCAGATGAAATCTTGAAATGAAGCCGCTGATGTTAGTTAGCTTCCATCGTATCCATAAAAATGAGATTTTAGCATTGTGGCTTGTATGGGTCTGGAGCAAAAGTACTTTGACCTGGTGGAAGACAAACTTGGAAGTCAAATTGTGTTAAAAAAAAATAAATTCATCCCATTTTTGTCCAGTAAGTCCTTGCAGATTAGGTTGTTAACTCTTCCCATTTTGCTTCAGCACCTTTTACCAATTTAACTAGATTTTAACAAACTATGAAGCCCTCTGCATGCCAGAGAAAACTTTTCCATCTTTTCAGGCTAGGCCTTGTGTCTGTTTTCTTTGGGAATCTGAAGGTACTTATAATGCAGCTCTCAGCCTTTTCTTAGGTGTGCATGCACTGCCTCTTTGTTCAGGAGAGATATTTCACCGCCTCTGGCATTCTGCTTTACCAAGGCAGTTTTCTTTGCTCAGGTACACCTTGTTACCAAAATGTAACCAACAATACACAAAGAGAGCAAACTGACCAAGTGTCAGTTTGCTGTGTTTGTGTTAGTACCTTAGATACGTATTAGTTATGTTAGTATGCATCCTGTGTTTGTGTTAATACATTTCTGAGGGTCATCTGATTAAGATTTCTTGTGTTTCAGTTTGCTGAGTGGAAGAATTTCAACACTAAAGGATGAAACTGGTGCTGTGAGTAGTAAATTTACTGTAACTCATTAATATTATGCTTTTGGTTAGGTTCTCTCCTAAAGCATATTCACTGTGGGTGCTAATGGGAGTTACACTGCCTGAGTCAGTCTAAACTTTTATGAAAATTAGTGACCTCTGTGGCTTTCTTGATTCTCATCTCCATTCCAAGGTAAATGAAACTGGAACAATGTGCATATTTCTATAGTCATTCTGCATTGTACAGGCAATGCAGAAACAGCAACTGTACTTAAACAGAAAAACTGGTAATTGCTGTATTGCAGGGAGCTATAGTTTTCATTAGATAGGCATTACATATGTAATTGAGTATTCCTACATGGAAATGTAGCTTTTTTTGGCAAATACATGTAGGAAAATGACCCTTCCAGTGTGTGGGTATGATATTCTTAAATAGGAAACTATAGTTACAGTAATGTTGTTGAGTGATAGTAAGGCACACAAGTACTTTGCTAAAAGTGTGGAGGTAGTTTTAGTGATAATTCACTTAATTTTCAAAAGTCTAAACCTGTCTGAAGATATTACTACATTTACTGCATTCTGAACACATGATAGAGAGTATCCATTGACCTTTGTGGAGACTCCGGAACCTAAAGAACACTATTTGCAGCAGTGTTTGTATATATGTTCTTTAAGACTGTGAAATGAGTGGATTGTAGAAGAGTGATGAGAGCAAAGAAGAGGCCCAAAAAACTTGGGGTTATGTTAGCCTGCTGGATACCTCATCTTCAACTCCTCTTTCTCATGCACAGCATAAAAAAGCATTTTACTTAATGGTTGTTCCATAGTAGTGCTCAGGTACAGCAATTTTTCCTTGCAGATATTTATTGACCGAGATCCAACAGCATTTGCACCCATTTTAAATTTTCTTCGCACAAAGGAGTTAGACTTACGGTAAGAACTCTAATTATGTCAATTACTGAAAATTAATTCAATCAGAACCATTCGAAAACTTGTTCAAATTAAGATTGTTAAGTTTTACTCATCTAGCTGAGTATCTGGTATATGACTCAGGTCCCTGGTAGATGGAGGGCCATGTATGCATATGGTGTGGTGGAGGCAGAAATGGTAGCATTCTCTTTTGTTAGTAGCTTCTTGTAATTTAAACCACTTCTGGTAATGCATTTCTTTAGTGTTTCTGTATCCTTATTTTAATGAAAGCTAAGTAAAATTAAGATAATTTTAAAATCTCAAACATCAACATACTGAATGCCTTTTGTGGTAATTCTGTAAACTGTTAGGTAGCTCAATATTCATGTTGTGTAATATCCAGTTATATGCAAGTATTTCTATTCAAGGTCTTGACTCATTTTGTTCTTGTGATTTCTCTAGGGGAGTGAGTATTAATGTTCTCAGGCATGAAGCTGAATTCTATGGAATCACTCCATTAGGTAATGTTGGGTTTTTTTAAATGTGAGGTCATCTTATATGTATTACTGAGTAATGGCCCACTGACAAATCCTGGACAGTTGTGATGCTATTTTCAAAATAAAATTTTTCGAAAACAGAAGCATGTTTGAGAAAATGTGATATTTCCAAGGAAGTGAAAGCTGTGGTTTTCCTCCTCAGTGAGAAGGCTGCTGCTCTGTGAAGAACTGGAACGCTCATCTTGTGGCAGTGTCCTTTTTCATGGCTACCTACCTCCTCCAGGTATTTTTGTATTCATGGTCTGATGTTGCTTGCTGTCACCACTTTAGTTTGTGGGGATAATTGCCTGAGGTAGTTACTCTAGCTGTCAAACTGTTCAGAGAAGGCCTTCCTATGGAGAGCTAAAGATGAGTGGTTGAACTAAATATTAATCTGAGTCAAACTTTCATCTATGTGCTTTCATCTATGTGCTGTGTGAAATGGTGTGTTTGGAGTACTGGGCAGGGGGGTGTGGCATGCTAGTTACTAAGTAGGCCATGTTTGGTAGTAGACTAGAGTGCATGTTCTTTGAGTGCATTTCAGTTTAATGTTATCAGCATGGTGTGCTTTCTTCTTTCTGAGGGTGGTGTTACCTTGGGTGTCCTATGTCTGGGTGGCAAACCACCACAAATGAGCTTTCCTTACTAGTATGAATACTTGTTAGATTTTTTTTTTTTACTTCTCTGTAGAGTTGAACACAGTTCATTGTTAACCTGAAGTCTAAAGATACCTAGCTAATTATTGACAAGTTTTCTGAAGATAATTCCTTATATTGTGAATGTTAACATAGAGAAGAAAAGCATTTTCTGTTTCAGGGTTACAATATTGCCCAATTCCTATAGCAGGTGAATTAAACTTTACACCAAAATGCACAGGTATTAATACTGTATTTTGAAGTGACTTTCTGTTCTATTGCTATGTGTTATATTGCTAAAGTTTACGAAGTGGGACAAAAACAACTCTTTTCTTTTATAGGCATTCCCAGCCGTAAAATCAGTAATACTGCTGGGCTCCCTGCTGATGTTAGAACTGGTCAGAATGAGAGTGATATGCATGGAAGTGGTGTCCAACCTACACTTGCCGGTACTGGGGAAGGTACAGTCAGGCTAGGTGAGGAATGTCAGTTTCAAAACCAAATTGCTAAGATGATTGTCTCTGGGAAGTAAAAACAGTGATCATATCTGGTTTAAATCTGTTATTCGATGTTTGCCTAATTAAAATTGCTGAATACTTAGTTAAACACTAGTCCCTATACAGTATTAAAGGTTCACTGCTGCCCAGTCAAGATGTGTGGCTTGAGAGAAAGGCAAATCAAAGTTTTTCATGCAGTTTTAGCATGGTCCCTTAGACAAATGTCTTACACTGTACTAAAGCCGTGATAAAGACCAGAGATACCACTGTCTCTTTGGTCTTTGTTCAGCTTCCTGCTCTTCCACCTCCTTCTTGTTCCTGGTGCCTCTCTTGCCCTGCAAGAGTCAAGGTTTTAGAGTAAACGGAGTCTTCACAGAAAAAATTCTAAGTTGTTTTCTGGCTTTTGACTTTGTAAGCAAAATTATGCTGTTAAAGTCTCATATTTCTGTTATAATCCTGTAAATTGTAGCAGTGTTAGGAAAATTTAGAGTATGTTAAAGGTGGATCTATTTCCAGGTAATATAAAAATAAGGTTATGAATTGATGACTCTTCTTTGTGAGTTGCTGCAGGCTTGGAAGAAGATAGTCTTGGGGAAAATGAGATAGAAGATGCAGTTTTCGGGCACTAGTTCTTCAGCGTATTTGGGCTGAGAGCTAACTCAGGGAAGTACAATAACTACTGATTTCCAGTGCCGTCCAACACTTCTGCCAAACCAAATTTAGCTTTAGATCAGAAACATGTATGCTCTTCCAACACTTCTGCCAAACCAAATTTAGTTTTAGATCAGAAACATGCATGCTCCCACAAGGTAATAAATGTTCTATAGGTGTTCTGAGATACTGGGAATTTCAGTTTTACAGTCTGGAATAATAAAACAGGGTTGCACTATTTGGGAAGAACTTTTGGAAAAAAGTATTGTTTGTTATTTGGTAAAAAATTGATGATTATAATGCACTATTTGGGAAGAACTTTTGGAAAAGAGAGTATTGTTTGTTATTTGATTATAGTCATCAATTTTTTTACCAATTAGGCAGGCTTTAAAACTGAGGCATGTACTTGCCTCTTTCTCTTTGTGAACACTTTGCCTTGACACTTTACCTTGTAGTGATGAGATGAAATGTCTTTCTTCCATGTAGGAACTGAGGCATGTACTTGCCTCTTTCTCTTTATGAACACTTTGCCTTGACACTTTGCCTTGTAGTGATGAGATGAAGTGTCTTTCTTCCATGTAGGAATTGTAATAACTGTAAGGATTGTGAGGCATAACACTGCTAACTACAATCTGAAAATGTTTCTTGAGAAACTTAATTATCAAAGTTTCTATTGCCTATCCTAGCAGGGAGCTCTATCCTCTTATAGATGTCTCTGCTTATCTAATGCTCATCTAATATTCATCACTTGTCTGACTTCAGCTTTGTTGGTTTTTTTTTTAGGATTTCCTGTGGACCCACTATTCATCACTGACTTCAGCTTTGTTGGTTTTTTTTAGGATTTCCTGTGGACCCGCGGAAAGTCCTAATAGTAGCTGGACACCACAACTGGATAGTAGCTGCCTATGCCCATTTTGCTGTTTGCTACAGGTATGAATAGAGTTGCTTGTTGGGTTACAGGAAGCTAACAAAATACATGGTCATTTGCTTTGATTTTTTTGTACTCTGAACTGACTTCAGCTTTGTTGGTTTTTTTTAGGATTTCCTGTGGACCCGCGGAAAGTCCTAATAGTAGCTGGACACCACAACTGGATAGTAGCTGCCTATGCCCATTTTGCTGTTTGCTACAGGTATGAATAGAGTTGCTTGTTGGGTTACAGGAAGCTAACAAAATACATGGTCATTTGCTTTGATTTTTTTGTACTCTGAAATGACAGCATTCAGTCTGGTCCTCTAAATACGAGTTGTTGGCTTTTTTTGTGCAAATATCAAGTGCCTTGATAGGAACTCAAATTTTGCTGCTTCGATGTCAATTTTAGATTTTTATTTAAAACAGGCTTTTAAATGAAAGATTCATCTAAAATTTTTTCCTGCTGTGAAGTTAGACTGTCAAAGAAGTTGAAACAGTTAATGGATTTTTGGTACATAAGGGATGAACCTTGCCTTAAACTTCAGGTTTTTTGGCTTAGTAGAACTCTTAAGCACTTGCTGCTTCACCTGGATGGTTGAAAAGTGTCTTTAAATGCCTTGAAAACAAACCAGCTATTTTTTAAGATCAGGTGAAGATAAGCAATGCCTTCATATTACAGAAGCTGTTTTTAGTTCACATCTGGTAGTCTTGATTTAATTGGTGACTGTCTTTTCAATGGAAAGTAATGTTTTAACAAGAGCTGTTGCCAAAACCAATATAACACAGCTGTCATACTGTGGTTCAGAAACAGAAGGGACAAGAGTGTAATGTGAACAGCTTCTTTCTGGTTACTGCCAAGCTACAGCTATAGTTTGCTGCCTTTTTTACTCTGTAGAATACTAATTCACTTGCTTAAACTTTGTAACTTAAATCACATCTAACTTTTATTCACCACTGCAATTTGTTTTGCTTTAATTTGTACTAGATGTGGTTTCTCTTGCTCTTCTTAATGTTCTTGTTTTCAATTATGCTTCATATGGTCTGACAGAGAAAGAGGTACTGATTTGCAATTGACTTTGTGCTAATTGTCCCCTCCTTAGGAATTTATCTCTGACTGTTTTCCTTGGATGCTAGCTCCCTTAAAGTGAAAGATTCTGCCTCTTTCCTGTTTGGTAATTTACTTAATGAGACTTGTTACCACTGAACTTAAGTCATTAGTGATGCTTTTGATGAAGCATGTTAGACTTGAATGGTTGCTGAGAGAGGTTGCAGGTCAACATGCCAATTTAAAGTGCTACTGAAGGCAGCAGTCTTGTATCTTTTTTCTTTTGGAACTTGAAGGAACTCTAGAAATAAAATGGTGGCATTTTCCCTCCTTCATTCTGCTGTTATACAGCTTTTGGTAACAGTTTTTCCCCCCTCCCTGCTATATCTTAGTACCTCTCTGTATTTTATGGTTCAACAGGGTAATTTTCCCAGACTTCTTTGAATTTGCACAGCCAAATGATCCTCTAAAAATGAAGCTTATAATCAGTTCTGTATTATCTGCTTACAGTATACCATGAAGAGAAAATGCTACTAGATAGCAGAGCATTATGCTAAAGCATGATTGGGTGTCTTGCATGATATATAAGGAGATTAATAGAATTTTCTTGTAAAGTCTCATGCTGATCCTCATTATCTAGCATTTGTCTAGGCCAAGCTTTTGGCTTCATATTCTAACTTGTACATCAGATATGCTTATATGGGGAAAAAGCCTAGCACAGGACTCTAGTACTAGCTGCAAAGCTCTGAAATAGTATGCAGTTTCAGACTTCAATAGGAGAAAAATGCAGTTCTCGTAGACTATAGTTCTTAACTAGAACTTGAAGTTTTGTGGCTTAGCCTGTAAGACTGAATCATCCACACTGATTCGGGATTAGATTGGGTTATCTGTTTCTGAATCTCTGTCTGCATCCTGTTCCCTCTTTTGCCCTTCCAGAATCAAAGAGTCATCTGGGTGGCAGCAGGTGTTCACAAGTCCTTACCTGGACTGGACAATTGAGCGAGTGGCTCTCAATGCTAAGGTGGTTGGAGGACCTCATGGAGACAAGGACAAGATGGTTGCAGTTGCCTCAGAGAGCAGCATAATCTTGTGGAGCATCCAAGATGGTGGTAGTGGCAGTGAAATTGGTAACTATAATTGCCTGTGTTCTTTTCCTTTGTGTGTGTGTAAACCAGAAAGAAGTCTGAGACCTTACTTTGAGGTATGCATGATCTGTAGCATTCAGTATTCACTTTCACAAGCTGACAGAACAAGCTATAGTGTAGCAACCTGTTAGAGCATATTAACTTTATTCTGTTCTGCACCAGGAATCCTTCCTCAAAATCAAAAAGATGGAGAATAAAAGAGCAATCTGTTTGCTGAACAGGTGCTAACTGATAGTTACTGTTCAGTTTGAGGTTTTTGTGTGAAGATTCAAATTGAGATTTAAACTTTTTCCCTGGACTTGAATTTGAATCTAGGCCATAGCACAAAGGAACTAAATTTCTGAGATGGAAAACCACAGATACAAAGAGATTCTGCTGTTTTCTTTCCTTTATGTTATTAAAGCCATATTTTTACATAGAGATGATGAAGAGATTGCAGTTCTCTGTCAAATGTACTTCATAAATGGAGTTTGGAAAGTGAAAATTTCTTGGGTTTGTAACTTGTGTGTCTAGGTAGGGAAAAAAGCACACTATTATGTTAAGCATACAGGAATTACTGCTTGTAAACCTTGGCACTGAAGGACAGACAATTAGGGAGGCTTTAGAAACAGCAAGAAGACATTTTCAGAAGAAAATATTCCTTGGTACTGATCTGGTGGCTTGTCTGAGTCACTGTTGTTCAAATACAGGGCAAATTTGGGAGGCAGTGAAGAGAATGGAATTTGGAACTTCCTCTAGCCTAATCCCTGGTGTTTGAATAACCACTGTTATGCCAGTAATGTCTGTTTCCTCTGGCAGTGGATATTGCTAACAAAGTATGACAGCAGTCTCCTTATGTGAACACTTTTCTCTAAAACATAATGCTGACTTAATTTGTTATTAGATGTATCTCCATAGTTGAAGCCATGAGAATTGTTGTGGTCATTAATTGAAGTCAAAATTAAAGTTTTGGTCCATGTCCCTTTAAAGGAAGAGCTTACTTGAAAGATTCTCAGGCAATTTCTAGCTATGTTAATGGCAGTTGCTCTTTTTTTTTTTTCTTTTGAGTGCTTGATTGAGTGGAAACACAGTCAGATTTGAAGATGGGTAAAGGCAAAGGTCTGGCGTCAGGTGATTCAGCTGTGTACTGCTCTTTTACTTGTGACCCATAGAGCTCTTATATATAATCATGGTCAGCCAAGGAAAAGGAAGTTCCATTGTATTTTAAAAAAATATATAAAAGGTGTCTCTCACAGCTGAATAGGAAATATCTCTGTTAAACAGGGAGTAAATATTGTACTTGAGAAGTCTTCTTTTATGCCCCTGTTGACCAAGCCTTAAAGACAGGGAAGAGCTGGTGTGACAGCTGTACTCCTTTAATAGGCATTGCTTTAAGCACTGTGCTATTACATTCCTCTTGCATTTTTTCATTTGAATTAGCTGCTTGTGTTACCCTGGGATTTGCAATAAGATATGGGAAGCATCATCTTTTGATTTTTAGAAATCAAGTGCAGAGAGACACAAAACCCATAAGTGGACTTCTATTTCAAATAAAAACTCTAAAATATGCCAGTATCATAAGGTTCTGATAGCTCAGACTATGACTGAACATGGCAACAAAACTGAAGAAAGCACTTCTGCTAAACAGGCTGTGCTGCATTGAAGTGACAGTGTGAAACAAAGGATTTGCCACTTGGAGCAGGGGGAGGGGGGAAGCAGAGAGAAAGTGCCTACAGAATGGGATCCTCAGTCAGACTAACATTGATCATAATGTACTGTTCTTCTTTTGGGTAATAGGTCATGCTGATTGCTTTAAAAAAATAAAATACGCTTGTGTTTAATAGTAATAACTTGAATATAGCTGTTTTGTTTCCTTGTAGTGGCAAATACTTGCAGTCCTGCTTTGTGCTAGCAACATAGTACATTGCTGTTATCTTGTGAAAGGAACTACTTGTTCCAGACAGTTGCTGGAGCCTGGTGACACCATCTTCAGAAAATTCTGTGGGCTGGCATCTTTGTGATAGAGCTTTCCCAGAGCGCTCTCTTTCCTTTCAGTATTACTTACATAAGACACTGCTGCTGGATTGCTGCTGTAAGCAGTATTTTACTGAGAGGGACCCTTAAGACAAGAGCCTGTCATTACATATAGTGTTGTCTCCCCTGTGGACGGGTCTCAAGATTGTTGAGCCTAAGCAGGACTGACATTTCAAATTCCTCCAGACCATTCAAGCTGTCTTCCTTGATTTCCTTGAACCTCATCGTTCTCTAGAGTAATCAATTCTAGTTGTTTCTGTGGATTTTTTATTATTCTCTTTTTCATGTACCCTGTACTGCTGAATCTTATCTGCATTGAATGATTGTACTGTGCCCTGGAAAACAGTTGAGCATCGTAATTAAAACATAAGTATATATTGAACTTCTTGAGATTCCTTCTTAGGGTGTAACAGAGGGCTGCTTCTTGGCTGGGAATGGCTCTGTTCATTTAAATTTGTCCAAAACAATGTTGGGAAATTTTCCAGCTATTGGGTACTCTTGTTTTGACAACATCTGTCTGTGGCAGTTAAGGTATATTAGTGAGGACTAGTATATTAGTAGTATGGAATAGGAAACTTGTGAGTGAAGCGTAACACTTGGTTGTGTAATGTATCCCCCAGTACTTTTGTACTTACCAGGTAGAAAAATGTACCCTGGAATTATTTACAAACTAAGCTATTACAAGGCCAGTCTGCTAGACTTCATAGCTGGCAAACTTGGAAATCATCTCAGACCTTTTCAGTTTGCTGTAACTTTTAAATACATGGACAATAAGTAGTGCAAAATGTAGTAGGCTATCCAAATTTACAGCTCAATTAAAAATATTCATGTTGGATCTATGATGACACTTGGGAGCTCTAAAGAAAGGATTGATTTTGTGGAAAACCTCAGATGTTAAGGTCTACAATATCCATAGTCCCTGATGCCTGTCATATTCTGCAGTGTTTTGATTGTTATTGAGCAAAATGTGCTTGGTCCCACCCTTCCTTTACTTGGAAGGCCAGCCATTTGCTGGTAAATTTTATCTTCCAGATTTGAATAGTAAGAGATGATTAGTGAAACTGCTTTCCTATGTAACTTCAGGTTTTAATGGTATGTTAGCCTGTACTCTCTGCTCATGGACTACAAACAAACTAAAAGATCTGGAGATGGAAAGAGACAGAAAGAAAGCAGGCTGCTTATTTTTCTGTGTTCAAATATTTCTGCTAGAAGGGAAATCAAGAATGTACTCAAGTAGGGTCACATTGGAGTTGTTCAGTCTTTTCCTAGGAATAAGGATGAAGCCTTGTAGCCATATTTAGTTTCTAAAATATGTTTTCAGAATATATCTGTTTGATTGGACTTTAAAAAAACAAAAAGCATTGAGAACTTGTAATACTTTAATAGGCAGTTGCAAACTAGTATGGCACAAATTTGTCTGTCTAGCAAAAACCATGACATTACTGGTTCTTAAATGACACTTAATAGTCACAGCTAAATTAAAACAACCACAAAACAATAGCAAAAAATCCTGCTTGCTGTAATATGATTTTGTTCATTTTAAAGCCATTTGAGAACTCAATGGCTGTAGAAAAATAATGATTGCATATTTCATATGGGCTCTTCTACCTTCTCTTGCCTCCTTTCTCCTTCACAAATAATGATGGCATTAGTAGAGATGACATCATGCTGCCATTTAATTTAATGGAACCCAGTTTGCTGCTTGAATGGTACCTCATTTGCCACACTGCAAACCCAGTTTTGGCTGTTTTTTACTTGTTATTCTAATACGTATGACATTATAATAATGGAGAGATTCCATTGTTACTGTTTTTTCCTCTTTATTTTAGATAAGCTTCATAGACTCTTCATTTTTTTTGTAGGAGTGTTCAGTCTTGGAGTCCCTGTAGATGCTCTCTTCTTCATTGGCAACCAGTTGGTGGCTACAAGCCATACAGGGAAAGTGGGAGTGTGGAACGCTGTGACTCAGCATTGGCAGGTATGTCCAATTCGATTTTCTGCATCACTTTCTATAAGCTGGTATGACTTTCTAGTAAAAAGAGAATGAAGTAAGCTAAAAGCATGTGGGAAATGCTTGTCACAGGGTTTTCAGCCCTGACTTGTGTTAATGGAGTTTATCACCTGGGTATTTGAGTATTGTGCCTGTGAGCAGAATGTTGAATAGTTTGGTGCTACTGCCAAGCATGCTGTTTAGGCTTTCAAACAAAAGGATGTAGTATGATTTGGGGTAAGAAATGTCAAGTGTGTATGTGTATTTAAACTTCCTTATGGATTACTAACTTTGTAAAAACTCAGTAGGATCATAGGAAATAAAATTGTGGGGAATGTGTGGCAGCAACTTCTGTACCATCTGAAAGAAGAAGAAAACAAGAAGGCAGTCTGGTATCTGGAGATCTCAAAAGCTGTTTTACAACAGGAGCCTCTGCTTCATCAGAAATAAGCATGAATATACTTCAAAAATGTCTGTCTTGTGTGTGGATGCTTCTGGCTGCACTGACTTTATTCCTGTTGTCAGAATGCATGTTAAATAGAGAGATCTTCAGAGTCTGTATGAGTCTAAGAAATAGCTGAGCATTTATATGAATAACAAAGTTTGTAACACAGCTGGATATACGTCTTTGTGGCCCAAAACCTGGATGCAATAAAAATCCCAGAACTGCCATGCAAATCTCAAGAGGCAGAACTGACCTGAGGCTGCAGCACTGTTTGCTGACTTAAGTTCTGATTCAACCCTTAAGTGGCAGAACTGGTTGGTAACAAGTAACACAGAGAGTAAGTATGGGATAGCACTGCTTCTGCACTAGAGACAGGCATGTTAGGCCTTGAATTCAACAAAACATTATTTAAAATTCTATTGGTGCCTTGCAAAATCTTCTGTTAAGAGACAACTTAATGCTATGTGACAAGCTGGTGTTTGACAATATCTTCTAAAGGAGCAAGTCATAAGGAATAAAAACTGATGTCCCATTCATCATCTTTGCTTCTGGGTTAGCCACAGCAATCTTTCCTGATTTTGACTATTCCTTTGAAAGCATTTCTTACTGAAGAGTAGAAAGTCTTTCAAAGATGCTTACATGCCAGTATGTCCTAATAAAGCTTTTTGGATTTTTTTTTTTTTAAGAGGATGAGAATAGCTCCCTTAAAAAAAACCAAAACCCATAAAAAACCAACTGAACAAAAAACTTAAAACCACACACAAAACCAAAACAACAAACAAAAAACCCAAAACAAACCTGTTTCAAGATGCTTTCTGTACCTGTGGCTTTTTTGTTAGTAAGATAAAAAAAACCCCAAACATCTTCCTATAAACCTTCATCTCCCTTTATAACATATTCTTCTTGACCCCATAAAGACTTAAAGTGGCAGGGTTGCACCTCTGATATATGATATTTGTGAGACTGCTTTGCATGAGTTGCCCATAGCTCTGGACATACGATGTAACCATACTTGCTTCAGTGAGAGAGGTTTTGTGGAACTGAATGTACTGATGCCTGTTTCAGTGCAAGAACTTTGTTTGCTTTGAGGCTAATGCCTTTCTAAGTTCTACTTTAAGAAGGCTTAGTTTGTGCAAAGCTATCCTTCCTGACTTGGTGATTTTTGTATTTGATGTGTTGCACCCTAAAAATGTACCTCTCATCTCTGTGTCTGATTGGTTCTTGAATCTTGAGCAGACCAGCTGAGGTGATTTCCCTAGTACTTACTTCTTTGTCAGTGTTTCAGCTGCATGCAACGAGGAGGAGGAGGTTGTGGATGCTAGATACATTAGTAATGAAATTCTTAGCAAATGAAAGCTTAAAGGAAGCAGAATATTTAGTGTTATAGAATAATAGGTAACATAAAGCAGTAGAGCATGACAGAGAATCTTACTCTGAAGTGTGAGGATTCTCACTGCCATGCTTTACCAGTGACTGTTGTATTGTGTTGCTCTGTTTTGTAATGAAAGTTCACATCTTGGCAGATGCAATTGCTGAATCGCCTCTGGTTTTCCTACCTCTGCTGCAGAAGGATGGGCTGTCCTTATTTTGTATGATCTCTCTGACCCAGTTAGTCAATCTGCTGTTAGCAGCATTGTGGATCCTCTTGCTCAGACTTTTCCTTGCAGTTATGTCTTCTGCAAGGTGATGAGTAAAGTGGTTTATCTGGTGATGGGTTGCCTCTACCTTCATTAGTTTTGTAAACCTTTTGCAGATGGCTGAGCTTCTCTATATACCTTTGGCCTATGAACCAGAGAGCAGCACATGGCACTTTGATCCTTTGACTTAGATGCTGAGACTCTAGTTTCTTGCCTTTCTGCTCTCGTACTGCTTCTTTAAAATAGTCTGGAGAAAAAAAATCTTTTTAAACAAAGCCCTGTAACCCAGATCTTTAGATGCTGTATTTACTTAGGTCTAGTATGAATTTGACTGCAGGAGAGGCTAGAGTACTTAAACAGCTATATCTGAAAAAGTACTGTGTAGAAGTATTGAGATCAAGAATAGCAGTCCTTTTCAGTAATTGTCAAAGATCCTTCTCCAGGTCATTCAGTCATCAGTTATATGGGGAAAATCCAAGTGATTCCAAGGAATATTTTTAGCATTGGATATATGCTGAATTGTAGATGAATATAACTGAGAGAGATGTAGTTCTTTAAACAAAGAAAGGAGGGAAAGTGCCTTTTCCCTGTCCCCCAATCCTCCATCTTCTGGAAAATATGCAGAAGCTATTTTGTATTGTTGCCTTCTCTGTAAGGCTGAAAGATAGGCTTATAATGTTTTAGGGGCTTATGGACCATCCTTGGGTTAGGAATGGGTACTGGTTTGAAGTCCTAGCTCTTTGGGGTGTGGGGAAAGTTCCCTGATTAGTTTGTTTTGCTTTTATCCAATAGATTCATTGTAGATATTTTGCAAATGATTTTGTGAGTCTCTGAAGCCATTGGAAGGATGCTGCTGGCCAGAGAGAAATGAGAACTTAGGCTGAAATGTCCATGAATTCAGTGTCCATTAAGTGGACTGACTGAATTGTATGGAGGACAGGAAAAATGCCGTTATTTTGTGCACGTTTGAGTGTTCTGGATAAATGGCTTTTTCTTCTTCGGGATTGGAGAAAAAAAAAAGAATTGCTTGAGATAGAGGATCTTACCTAGAACAAGCTAAACTTTTTCTCTGCCCGAGATTTCTGTCCCACTTCAGGGAATAAGCACTCCTTTTGATCCTGGAGGTCAAAGCAGGTCACCTTAAGTTGTAGATCAGTAAGTAAAATATGACAGGGCTGCTTTCCAGTTTACTTGGTGTCGTTGTGTATTGAAGTGAGAAATTGTAATGAAACATTACATATCTGCTAGAGGCAGAGATTTCCTTAGAGTTCAGCAGAGGGATGCAAAACTGGGGTGAGAGGAGGCATAGAGGCAACATCTAGTTCCTTGGTCAAGCAACCTCTTAAGGACTTGTCAGAAAGGGAAGAAGAGATTAGGACAGAATGTGTGAAATGCACTCACTTGGCATACAGAAAGAATCCACTTTTGAAAATGTGGTTTAGGTGCAACACACTCAGGTTTTGTACCTTCCCATGGAGAAGGATCTTCCAAAGCAGTTGTGCTAACTTGTCTGCATGCTTCTGCTGATCTCCATGGGTTAAGACCTAGTTTTGCAGAGGAATGTGATCTACCAGCAGTACTTAAAGAATGCTATTGTATGTTTGAGTGTGTGCACAAAACTTTCAGTCCGGTACTTCAGCAAAATATACTGAAAATGTCAGAAAACCGAGAAAATAGCAACCTAAGTTCTTGATTTTTATTTTTTTTTTTTCTTTTCCTTTCTGTTTGTGCCAGGTTCAGGATGTTGTTCCTATCACAAGCTATGATACTGCTGGGTCTTTTCTGCTGCTGGGCTGTAACAATGGTTCTATCTACTATATAGGTAAGAAATGGGAGCAGGGTGGAATAGAAAGGAGGTGGTACTGAGAAACATTTTTGTTAAACTCCTCATTTGATTGAAGTTGCACCAGAACAACTCTGTTTAATCAGAGTAATAAATTTCTCTTCCCCACAGATATGCAGAAGTTCCCACTGAGAATGAAAGACAATGATCTTCTTGTGACGGAATTGTACCATGATCCCTCCAATGATGCTATAACAGCTCTCAGTGTCTACCTCACACCGAAAACAAGTCAGTATTCTGTCACTGTGTCTTCACTGAGAGTCTGTTAGAAATGTGATTTTTTATTTTTTCTAAATGGATATTTTCTGTTGCTGCATAGGAGGCCTAAAGCAGACAAGGTAGATCTTGTTATAAACAAAGAATTTTTCTTCATTTAATCATCTTCAAATGAATTATGAATATTAGACGTAGCTGTTTTCCCTGACACCTATATATCTGCATAAATAGGTACATGTTCTTATGTGTATGTATATATTAATGCTTGTGCATTATATATTAGATATAAAAGCTTATAACTAATATACTTAGAAACATTTCCATATGCTGATGGATGATGCTTAGCTATTGTGTAGCAGTATCATGGTATCATGGTGCAGCTATCCATTAAATTAAGAGAGAAACAATAGCAGCAACAACAACAAAAACCCAAAGTAAACTTTAAAAAAAAAAACTGGGAGAAAGTGGTTACTCACATAACTATATTGATACCACAGTGACCTTTTTAACTATAGTCCTTCCTGGTTTGCTTTGCTTTCCCATTTGTCTCCCACTAAGGCAGAAAAATAAACATGTGGCACATATTGACCATATCACTCTGAGGAGTACCAAAATTTCTGATTATATGACTAGCCATTTCTTCTTTCACTTCCAGGAGGAAGGAAAGAATGGGAGAGAAGGGTGTTGTTAAAACAGCCTTGAAGAGTGTAGTATGGAATTGAACAAACATTGGGTTATTTTAGTGACACAATGCCCTCCCTGTTTCTGGGAAAATAATGAGTAAACAGTGTTTAAAAAATGTATTTTTGTTACTGTGGAAGCTTGAACACACTGTTTCCTACTGCTTCCTTTCCTGGCTCCCAGTAAGACAAGCTTTCATTCCTGGGGGAATAACCGTGTTCTTGCTTACTTTAGGTGTAAGTGGCAATTGGATTGAGATTGCATATGGCACCAGCTCTGGAGCAGTGAGGGTGATTGTACAGCACCCTGAAACAGTTGGGTCTGGGCCTCAGCTCTTTCAGACCTTCACAGTTCATCGAAGTCCTGTTACAAAGATCATGCTCTCAGAGAAACACCTTGTGTCAGGTAATCTGTGCTCAAATTTGTACTGGTGGTTCCCCCCTCCTCCTGAGCAATGAACTATTTGTATGCATTGCTCTATAACTTGCATCATTCCCATATGTGATAGATAGACAGATCTGGGGTCACAGGAAGGGCTAGGTTGACTTGGCTCCTCTTTCTTAAAGTAAGCATTCTTTAAAGCCTTTAGCAGTTCAAAGGCCTAGGTTTATTTGGTCAGATACTGGAACACCTCACTCTTTCATTTGTGTCTTATTCCAAGGTTGCCATTTGTGGAAATAAAAGGGGTTGTAAACAAATACATCTCTGTCAAGTCTTATTGTTGTGGGCAGGTCCTTTAGGACTTGTCTTCTTTTAACAGCCTTTCAGGAGCTTTCTGGGCTGCAGCAAAATGTGCACCATCTTCTCCTGAGCCCTAGAAAAAGCCTTCCTGTGACTTCAAAGGGCTGTCTGTTTCTTTTCTTAGCAGTCTCCCAATGTTTCTCTTGCTATTCTGTTTGTCCTATCTTATGCTCAGGAAAGTGTCTTACTTTCAGGGAAGATGCAGCCATTCCTTTCTCTGTAAGAATCTCTTTCACCCAGAATCCAGCAGCTAGGGCATGGCAGAGAATAGATTTGCTTTCTACTGCTATCAAATAATTTTTAGAAAAGGAACAGGAAACACGGTATCCAATTATATTGCAAATAAACAGCTCGGAGATCATCTGTTCCCCTGTAACCTGCTGCTAATCCCTCAGTGCCTGGAAGGGGCACATCTGTAAATACGACACTGAGTAACTGATGAGTGAAATGGAAAAGCACTATTGTGTGAGGAGGGTTCTGCTGCCAAGCTGCTCTCATGGCATGTCCTAGTATCTACACACAGATGATTGAAGGGTGCTGTAGGCTACTGGTGCTTACTCAGTCAGACCTTAATGCTGTGATTCACCTGTCTCAGTTATTTTCATGAATATCTGAGGGAAGAATTGAACTAAACAGGACATCAGCAACAATTTGTGCATTGTTGTCTGGAGATGCTATGTGACCTCACATTGACTAAATTCTGCTTGATTGCTTAATCTTGAAAAGTATCATATAGATAATCATTAGAGAATTTTATCTCAAAAGTTTTGCCATCCCTTGTAAATATACATCTTTTCCTTTCTAGTTTGTGCAGATAACAACCATGTACGGACATGGACTGTGACTCGATTCCGGGGCATGATTTCAACTCAGCCAGGCTCAACACCTCTTGCATCATTCAAAATCTTATCCCTGGAGGAAGCAGAGAGTCATGGCAGTTACTGTTCTGGAAATGACATTGGTAGGATGTCTCTTGTGCTGTGCTGTGCCTGTACATTCACTCATCTCATAAAGGTTTAACAGATCTTCAACCCTATAACATGCAAGTCAGCTGATAGATGTAAGCTCTTATATACTGCTCTCCCCTTGAAAAGATGTTACAGATCTGTAAGATTCACCTGGAAATATTATTTAGGCTGTAGAGAGTGAGTATTCTCTCTGAAGGAGAGAAAAAGGAACAAAAAACTTCAAAACACAGATTCTATACCTCTTCCTTGAGCAAACTGATGTAGCATTTCAATTTTCGTTTAGCTGGAGGAGAGAAAGCACAGGAGACTGTATTAAAGCAGATGAGCATAGGAAAGATAGGGTCTACTGCAAATTCGACTTCACTGTTCAGTTGGGGTTAAACAATGCGTAGAAAACATTCTCAAATGACTTTGAAGTTGTGACAAAGTTTACTGGAGCCTTGCAACTGCAGAAGCAAATGGTGCTAGCACATTGCTATAGCAAGGTACTGAAGGAATGCATGTTGGTAAGTATGGGTAGACAAGTATTCTAGATTCCTTTGTGGTCTGAGTGGTAGAAATGAACCTTTTGATGAACAGGATGCCCTGTGAACACAAGGTGGGGTCAGTACTATGGCAAGAAATCTGATTAAGCCTTTAGACACCTAGGAGCTGCAAAATAACAGAGTACTTACTGTCATTATAGAGACCTAATGTAAGGTTGTACTGACATAGTCATTCCTCCAGGAACATGCAATGAACTTAAGAATGCATGTCCCTTACAACAGCAAAAAAGGATTTGGATCTGTAGAGACTGCTAACCATTGGATGGCTTTTGCTAGCCATTGGTCGTCTTTGCTTCCCTGGTCCTGATGCTTTAAAATTGCAGAGGCCATACTAATATGAGTCTGGGACTTTGGGACTGTGTGGAGAAGAGGGTGAGGGAATGGAAAAAACAAACAAATGATCTTTTTTTTCCTCTAGGACCTTTTGGTGAACGTGATGATCAACAGGTTTTTATCCAAAAAGTTGTTCCCATCACTAATAAGCTGTTTGTAAGGCTGTCTTCAACTGGGAAAAGGTATGTCCATGTTGAGAGTTTTAGGTGGGAAAGGTTTAGGTGAAGGCTGCAACTGTGTGCTAACTGCATGCTAAGTGCATGCAGTTGCACACAGTAAGCATCTAATGTGCCTGACAGCTCTGGCTGATCTCTTAGTTTGTGTTAGTAACAGAGATGTACTTAATGATCTATTACAACCTCAAAGTGAAATGGCTTTTTTAAAAATGTGGTGTCAGACTCATTTCATGATGACTTATCCTGATGAGCTCACAAAGCAAACATTTCTGTGCGACTACAGAATATGTGACTGAACCATGGTACCATGCTAATACTAAACTTCAAAACTAATGTTGAAGTTGCTGGTGGCAGGGATTATGCTGCTCACAAAGGTAGACAGGGAAGCAGTTTCTCTCTTCCTTGCACTTGGCTTTGAAGATATTAGAACCTTTAAAACAGAGATACTGTTTTCTAGGTCATCTCTACAATTATTTTCTTAGGCTTGACTTCATAATATTCTACTACATTCCTGCCAACATAGTAAAAAATGTTGCCAAATGACCACAGCTACTTTTCTTCCTGTTAGGCTAGGAAGATGGCAAGAGATCAGAAAAGACAGTGCATCTCAGTTCTATGCTACTTCATTTTTGCATCTCTTGTCTATTAACATTGCATCTGGGTGAAAATATAATGCATTAACATTATTGGCATCTGAATTGAGTATCAAAGCCCTGCTGGGGAGTTTGGTGCCTTCTCAGAAAATCAAACCAGGACTGACTTTACTGGCCAAACTCTGCCAGGTGCAATTGTTCTAGTAACTTGGGGTTTCTCTTCCTGAAGGATTTGTGAGATCCAGGCAGTTGACTGCACTACCATCTCGTCATTTACTGTGCGAGAATGTGAAGGATCCAGCAGAATGGGCTCCCGGCCACGCCGCTACCTCTTCACTGGACATTCCAATGGCAGCATCCAGATGTGGGACCTGACCACAGCTATGGACATAGTTAATAAGAGTGAAGACAAAGGTAAGTTGTGTTATGCCGGGGCTGTGGTGTGGTTCTTTTTCTGTCCTCACATCTGTCTGACTACAGTAAACTGACGTGGCCACTAAGAACTGTCTCTTTCAGATGTTGGTGGCCCCACAGAGGAAGAGCTGCTCAAGTTGCTTGACCAGTGTGACTTGAGTACATCTCGCTGTGCCACACCCAACATCAGTCCTGCCACCTCAGTCGTTCAGCCAAACCGGCTTCGAGAGTCTAATTCCAGGTAAGTCACCAAGGGTGGCACCAGCTGCAGACACCAAAGGTTTTACTTTTCAGGTAGGCAGAGAGGGGGTTGGTCACCTGAATGCTGCAGCTGAACCCCTGAATTCATGCCTTAAGTGGCTCAAACTACATGCACTTACTCCTTGATCTCTGTTGGTTTCTATGTGTGCAGATTGAAGTATCCTGTAAGAACCTAAAGTGATCTGGAAGCCCTAGTGTGGGGGCTGTGATGAGTATGTTGCTATTGTAGTGGGAGTTGCAGTGGTGGGTGGGAGCAATGGTGTGCACAAGAACTGACTGCTATTCCCAGCCTAACATCTGCTTTTCTTGACCTTGGTTGCTTATGTTTTTTGAAGCCTCCAATTGCAGCACCACGAAACAATCCACGAAACTGCCACGTATGGTTCTGTGCGGCCATACAGAGAAAGTCCCCTCTTGGCAAGAGCAAGGCGGACAGAGAGCTTTCACAGCTACCGGGACTTCCAGGCCTTTAACTTACCCAGCAAAAGCCCAACAGAAAAGGCAGCTGCTGCAAATGGGAATTCAAGCCAGACAGAGGCCAGGAAGGCAACAGCTGAGGGGAGTGCAGCCGAGAGAAAGGCAGTCCTGTCAACAGCACTTGAAGTGCGAGGCACAGGTGTGACAGATGCAGGTGGGTGTTGTAGTGTAGAGGTTCATCGTCTGCCAGAGAGTTCCCTGGATCTCAAAAGAAGAGGACCAGACGAGGAGAACGAAGCCAAAGCAGAAAGCAAAAAGAAAATGGGATTTGAAGGATCTGGTTTCCTGGGAAGGAAGAAAGTGCCTCTCCTGGCCTCTGTACCAGTCCTTGCTGAAGGTGGGCCTGAATTACCTGGTGCAGCTTCTCCATCGCCTACAAAAACAGCTGCTTCACCACGTCACCGGAAGAATGACTCATCCTGCCATGACTATGGCTTGTGAAAAAGTGACTGGTGGCAAAAAAGAGGTGCGGGTGTCCTCTGGCTGGGAGCAGGCATAATGTTACTTGTTGTGAGTTGTTTCTTGAATGGGGTTTTGTTCTGATACCAGAATAAAAATTCCTAAGGTTATGAGAAAGTACCTGGCTGCTGCCAAACTTCTGAAGAGTCGTCCACATCAATGTGTGGCTTTATGTAATGCTCCAAAATGTAGTACGGTACTTGGTCCAAAATATTGTTATGCATTCTTGTGTAAATGTGGTCAGGCATGTGATATGTTGTGATTATTTTTGTTCTGGGAGAAGGGAGGGTGCTAAAGGAAAACTTGGTTGCTGAGCAGAGGATGCCCTTTAGATGCAACCACATGTTGCTCTGCAGAGGTGCTGCTGTCTTGGATGGATTTTGCCTAATTCACAGGGCTGCCTCTGTAGTCTTGTTTTTATGAATGGGATCCTTGCTCTGTATGCTGCTGCCTGAAATCTGAAATGTTTTGTGCAGGCTAAGGAGGAAGCTATTCAAAACAGCATACTATTTTGCCTCTTAGTCCAAATAAATTGCCAGAGGAGTGTTGCTTGTGCTTTCTGAAAATGTGTGGTATCAGATGATGGGTTTTGCTGATTGTGACTGAGATAATGCATAAAAATATACTTGGCAGAATACACAGAACTGGCAGTCTCTTGAGGGCTGCCTTGTCACTTTATCTGGAAGAAGGACAGAGATGAATATGGGAGTAGGTTTACTGTCATGGTGTAATAATTCTCAATTACAAGTGCCTTGACATGGTATTTCCTACCTGTGTAGTACTGACTGCTTGCTGTTTGCTCCTAGTTTGCTGTGGATGGTGGGTAAGTTTTATTGCCTGTAGATTAGTAATACATAAGCAGAAAAGGAATTATGTGACAGCAAGTGTTCAATAAGAATGTCTTAAGAGGTTTGCTACCTCTGAAAAAGCATGCTTGGAGTTAAGCATTAATTAATGGTTTGGGGTTTTTTTAATTTGAGCTGAGAGGGTGGGGAAGAGGGAGAGAGAGAACACAAAGGTTAAAGCAATTTCATAAGAATTCCTTCACTGTTGTTTATTCATCTGTGCATGAACACAATTTTGTGGTGGAGCTTTGTCAGGCTGGGAGAAAACATGGCTATCCTGCCATGCAGCCTGTTTTAGCCACATGCTGGTTTTTGGACATGTGAAAGACTTTTCCTTACCACACATGCTGACCCCACCCTCCCCGCCCCTACAGCCCTCCTCAACTGTGAAGGCTGGATGAGAGACAAAGATGAGGTCCTCTACCTTCGCAGTCTTTGACTACTGTATGACTTGGGGATTTTCAAACTGTTCTCTTACCTTTCTGAGGTGTCAGTGCTAACACACAGTTTTTACTATACAGTGAAAAATGGTGAAAAAAAAGGCCAACAACCCCCCCCAAATCCTCTCCCAACACCCAGTTTTAACCCCCGGGCATGGGGTGGGGAATCAGCAGCCCTATCCCTGCCCCCAAAGGCCATGCAAGCTGCTTTTGGCAAGTTACGCACTTTCCGTTTTCTAGAAAAGGTGGTTTTGTTCTTCAGAGGTGGGTGTCAGTGAATGTGGTGTGCTCCTTGGTAACTGTGCTGAAGCCTTTGATGACATTGACGAGATCATCTTCATCTACATACTGTTAAGAAGGGGGGAAAAAAGAAGCATGTTAGCCAAAGCTGTACCAAGCTATGGGGAATTCTCCCACCCTCTAAAAATGGTTCTGAAATAGATATGTGCATTTCTAATGTTTTTCCCTTTCCTCAGCATAAGGTAAGAACTGAAAGCATTCAAGTATCTGAATGCAAAACAGATTTTCATCATAAGCAATATGTTAAAAAATTGCAATCAGTTATTCTATAATCAGAGAAATGGTAAAATAGTGCTTGTTACAGTGTACTGGGGAGCTTGGAGACATGAAAAGAAAAACTACACATTTACATTTTTGTCTTATGTAACAACCATGTTACACATGATTCAGGTAAGGTTTTGTTCTTGAAGCTTCCAAGGGAGGGTCTGAGCTTCTTCCAGCTACACTCCTGCTAATGCATTGAGCTAGAGAGAGTGTAAAGCAGGAGAGAAATAAACTGTATCCATAGCATAAAGAGCACTAGCAATGTTGCTGCAGGTATGTGTCCTCAGCCACTACAGCCACTCGGTCTATTGATTTGCAAGCTCGACAAAGGGGTGAATGAGATTTGCTCCTATTCCTAAGCTACTGTGTGTAATTAGGAGAAGAACTGAGTGAAAAGCATTGCAGGAGGTTTAGTTGCAAGAGTAGCTGAGCAACACAAGAGCAGAGACTTGACTTCAGGGTAATGTAAGACAGTGTACAGAGGGTGGACAGAAGAGCCCAGGTCTGTGTATATATAGGAACTGCTTTGATAACTCAGCTGAGCTCATGCTGTTAGGGTTATTTGCCACCAAAAGGGACAAAGTTTTTGTGCTTCTGCCACTTCTGAAATTCATTGGAGTATTCTTTAAACCCATTCTAACATGTATACGGAGGATTTGCAAGTTAAACCAAATTGTGGTGTCAGCCCAAGATAAGCAGATAGAGCACAAGCTTCCTCAGCAGCAGGAAGCTGTGCTTTTGTCCAGTCAGATTATAGAGAGGTACACCCTGGATGAGTTGTTAGTCCCCAAGAAATTAAATCACAAGGATGTGATAACAGAAAATGGCAAAGCTGAGTCATGATACCACTGAATTGGGACGTCTGAGCAGAGTGCAGGCTGAAGGTTAACCTGCACCCATAGGGATTTTTTCTAGAGTGACGTTATCACTACCTTCTTATGCCTTATCAGCATAGGAATGGTCCTGCTGTTATGGTCTAAGTGGGTATGGCAGTGATAGTACCAACACCTCTGTACTGTGGTATGCCTGTGTTCCAGCCCTTTGGTGCACTGAAGGTAAAGCTGCTTGGATTTAATATGCCAGACTATCCGCTAGTTCCCTTTGCATTTTGAACAAGATCCACGGACACTGCACACTCCATCTAACTTTGCTACTGCCTTACAGGCCCTTCACCCCCATTCTGGCTCATTTTTAGGAACATTATTCAGCTTTTTCAAGGAGCAAACACTGATGTCTTGCTGACCCTTGAACTGCTTCCTACATGTTTGGTAGGGGAAAGGTGGAAGCTCGGAGGCCTGTTTCCTGGTGACAAAGAGGAAGGAAAGTTGTCATTTTTCTTGACTTGAGAATCATAATTTCTTGTATCTATGTGTTTAGAACCATGTTGGTAACAATGACTAGTCCTGTCCTCTTCTATAGAAATTAAAAGATACTCTGCCTGGCCCCACAACCTCCTTATTAGTCCCATGTGGGCAGAGTTTGAAATCATTTGTCACAAATGCCAGAAGACATCAGCATTCACATGATCTCTGCATTGTGACTGAGCAGAGGACAGGAGAGCAGTTATCTTTAACAACTGAGTCCCAGTTGCAAGGAGTCACCAGAATACAAGCTCCTGTCTCTGGCACTATGTGTAAAGGATGCCGAGACATCCACCTCACACATGACTATTTGCTGAAGTGCATATTCTTAATAGACCATGGAGTTAAGAGTTCTATGGCAACCATAGACAGATGCATGTGGAATCCTTGCATCCTACAAGAGCAGTGTGTGATCACCTGTGGCTCCAGAAGAGAGCAGTAGACTTGAAAGACTGAGGATCTAACCTCTGACTGTGTCCTTCTAGGCCTTTTGGCTGTATCTCCAGCAGCTTTTAATATTTAGACAATTTCATGATTCTAACTCCAGCAGGTGATGCACAACAGCATCACAGAGGAGCAGGAGTCCTTACCAGGCCACGACCAGTAGGGCGATGATTGCGAATAATGGCATCCCAAGGTGATTCATCAAAAGTCTTTTTGTCATAGAGGTCGAGCAGCTGGCTGACACTGCGATGGAGAGAGGCTTGGGAATATGTGCGACTTAGCTGGCCCTGACTTGGTCTCCTTCCCCCCGGTGCAATATAGACACTGCGGTTGCTTATGGGAGAAGCAGCTCCTGGAATTTTTGTATCGTCCAGTCCCTGGGAGGAACACACAAAATAATTAAAAACAATGAAGTACATAGTCTCAAATATTTTATCTGAACACAACCAAGCAGGTGTGGAAGAGAACAGAGAAAGCCATGCTTCAGAAAAACATGCACAGTTATAAACAGAAG
>NW_008686251.1:47857-81624 GCF_000695815.1 Acanthisitta chloris | reverse complement strand
TTCCCCATTGTAGGACAATCATACACTTAAACAGGGAAAAAAATCTCAACTTGTGAACCAACGTGGAAACCAGGACTTGCAGTGGTTATTTTTTTTCTTTGTCCTAATTTTTTTGAAAGTAGCTAACAAGGAGAAGTTCAAATATTTTTGACTACTAGAATGATAGCTCAGACTTGCACAACAAGGGGGTGGTAGGAGACTTTTTGAGTTATGACCAGGGGAAAAAAGAGTCACCCACCAAGAGAAACATGCAGTGTCAGATACCTTTGTGCATGCTTGTTGGGTCATCTGACACATCACACATCTTGCAACTCTGCAAGCTAATGACTCTACCTCAAAGTGCGTGGTGTATCTTTTGAGAGTGACACTGCTTGATGAATCAGATGTGTCGGCAATAGTCTCAAACTGAGATTAAAGAGAGGAAGGAAAAGCTTTAGGGCAGGGCAAGGTGCAATGCAAGTGTACCTTATAGAGGGTGTGAATTAACTGCAGCTCTGTGAGGGAGAACAATGTAGCAGGATGGGGGGGAGTAGGGGAACTGGCAAAGACTAGGCACTATTTAACTTTTCAGTGGTCATCAAGTACTGAGTGGGCAGCCAGCATTGCTTACCACATGACCTCAATAACAATTGTAAAACAAGCAATTTTGCCACTCCAAAGTAGCTCTGCCCTAACTTCTCAGATTAAGTCCTTCAACTGATGTACTGTAGAATCTTCCTTTTTATTAAGTTCGTAAGCTTCTGAGAAAAAAAGAAAAAGAAAAAAGAAAATAAAAGAAAGGGCAGGAATATGGAAGGGAATTGTGTGGGCATGCCAACAGCAAAGACATTTTAAAGTCAAGAGAAACAACGCAACATGACAGACTGTAGAGGAAAAAGAATCAAAACCATGAGACCAAAAAAAGAAGTTTCTTATGCTCTTAGCCTTTGCCAGGAGAAAGGGGCACACTGGAAATCCCATTGTTTCCAAGAGCTCCTTGGTTGAGGCACAGATGCAGTGTCTTGGCACCAAGACAAGAAGGAACAGAATGCATGAAGGATGCAGGACTCACTATCCTGCTTGATGGCACACACAGGAAAAAGAAGCTGAGAAATGACAAGAAGAATCATCTCACGGCCTGTGCCTGGGAAGAAGCACAGGAATGGAAAGCACGGCTGCTGCCATTCTCAGTCTCATAACAATTGCTGTATTCCTTTTGTCTAGCTTTTCCTCAAGGGGTAGGATAGCACTACTACTCTACTACATGATGCAACATGTTTTTTATGCATTCTTTTTCAGAATTATAACTTGCCGTAATAAAAATTATACAAAGCCCTCCTCTTCAGCACTCCCCAGCAGTCCTCTTCCCACCTCTCCAGTGGTCTCACTGTGGGTCTATGTGCATAGATACACACACGCATTTTGTGAAGTGCCCTAGCTTTTTTCCTGTTTGCTCTTCTCACTCTACACTAAACCTTCCTTGTAGCTTGTCCTAGAACAGTCCAGCTGGGTGGTGGATATTAGAAAGAAATAGAGCTTCTCCCTAAGTCCTGTTTTCTGCAGGCACATCTCATAGATACCTGACAAAGACTGTCAGATTGATCCTTGTTAGCCATCCACAGCAGGCAGCTGGGAACATATAAAAGGTTCCTCTGAAAAGCACATTTTATCACCTACCTTCTCACAGCATGCCAAGGACTTCTCTGCTCTATTGCAGATGTCAGCTAACATCAGGTGACAGCAGTGGCTTTGCATTTTCTGTGACTCCACATCCAAAGTTTGTCCTAGGCATCAGAAGCATTTCAGGGCCTGCAGACCAGGTGCCATAGGGCTCTTTTTGGAATAAACACTTGTAGCCTGGCTCTCTGTGCCCACATAGGACCAGACAGTCCTTTACCTACACTGGACAGTCTCCATTTGGCAACCAAGAGTGCAACAAGATGGTAGAAGGAGGAAGAAAAAGTGTGTTGTGTGTATGTTTGTGGGGGCAGATAGAAGTATAACATGATGGACACGCAATCCTTGCATTTTGCCAAACGTACCGGATGGGTTTCACCTGATGAATACACACTCATTGGAGATGTTCTTTTCTGGAGTGGAACTAAAGGAGGCCTGTCTCGTGCATAGGGTTGCTTGCGGACCTTCCTTTGAAGAATTAAGGAGAGAAGAATAGCCAAGAGGATCAAACCTAGAAGTACCATCAACATTGCAAACCACAGCTCGTTGTAGAATTTTGCATGTTTGGACTCTGCTTTGTCCTTCTCTCCAGGCGTTGTTAATATCAGACCTGTAAAAAGAGGGATTACGGGAGACATGGAATGTTATTTCAAACAGGGGATGTTATTTCAGAAAGCATTTAACAATATGTTATGCCTTTTCTCACTAATAAATTAGGCAGACATTTAAGTAATTTTGTCATCATGTGCTTATTTGCACTTATGTTCAAGGTGACATAATGGTTCAATATGCTAGCAGGCTATAATAAAAAGCTTACTACCCTCAAGAGACCCTGCTTAAAGTTCTGGTATTGCTGCTTAGGCTGGAAACCACCACTGCATCAGCAGCTCTTCTGGTGCAGGTGGAATGCAAGAAAAGGTTCTCCAAGTAACCTTGAAGAGTGGAAATGACTACGGTAATTTCAGAGTGGTACAGGCAGAAGACATTCTTTCATCCACAGTGTCGTGGATGAAGTTAAAAGAGAAGGAGGAAGGCTTAACCAAAATAAGCAATACATTAATACAAAAGCAACCTGGGCTTTGAGCAACCTGGTCCAGTGGAAGTTGTCCCCCATAGCAAAGAGATTGGAACTAGATGGTGTTTAAGGTCTCTTCCAACCCAAACCATTCTATGATTCTGTGATAATGGTTGGACTCCATGATCTTAAGGTTCTTTCCAACCTAAACAACTCAAAAGATTCTACAATGTAAAGAAACAGAAAGCCACCCATGGCAAAAAATAGCTACATGCCTTATACCCTAAGGAATTAAGGAACCCCTTGTTCTTGCAATGAGATGCCATCCTGCTTGGCATGCACTATATATCAAATTTCTAGCACAATGCATAAAATGACCATGTGCTAGGTAATTTCTTTACATATTTACCAACTCCATCTCCAGCGCTGTATTTGATGACTGGTGTCATGGCGCTCCCTTCATCAGTGATACAGGTCACTTGAAACAAAAAGGCTGAGAAAAAAAAAAAAAGGTTGGAAAATACTGTCAGAAGCAGAAACCAAAATTCTGTAGGTGCTGCTCTTTCACCAAGATCCACCAGCAGAGATGGCCAGATCTGAGAAAAGCCAAGGCATGCATAGCACATACCAGGCCATAACCCACCTGAATGCTAGACCAGAGCCTCACAATCCTTTACACATGGATATTGAAATTCTAAACTGTGAACTATTGCAGATCATAGGCAATCATCACTATGATGTTGCTACAAAATATGTTCCTCCTTCATCACTCAGTCCTCTCTTCCAGTGTAACTGGCAACTTTCAATTAATTTGTTGTTTTGCCCTAAGTACCTCATATTTCATTCATGGCTGAAACAAACATGTTAAGAACATTTGCGTAAAAAAAAAAAAAAGAAAGGAAAGGAAAAAGTATTAACACCATTGTAGTAATCAGGAAGGTAAAAACTAAATTACAAAATCCTTTGACATACAAACCCCCAATGTCTTAAAAACAGAAAACCTTTTTTCTTGGTTCTTTTTCTTTCCTTATTTTTTTTCTTTTCCTCCTGTTGACAGTTCCCTTGTATTTTCAAGATTGCAACTTTCTCAAGAGAAGCTGCATTTCAAAACATGTCTGTTTCTAAGACCTACTAAGTTAATTTGATTCAAATAAAAAATCAAGCTTTGGTCTTTCCTGCAGCTGAAGATTTCTATACATTTGCTAGACTGTAGCCCTGAAAGGTGGAATTGCAACGCAGCTCCAGGATTTGGGAAAGCTCAGCCTTCACAATGACCCAGAGCAATCTCACCCACTCAGGTACAACGTTTAAGAGGAAGCTAAGCCCCATGGTTGTTTTTTTCAATCAAGTGCTTAGATGCACGTTGGTGTGCCTGTAGTACACTCCTGTCCTGTAAGCTTGGGATTGCAATATTTTTTTCAATCAAGTGCTTAGATGCACTTGATGCATGTAGTACACTCCTGTGCTGTAAGCTTGGGATTGCAATGGATAGTTTTTTTCAGTTTTAGCACACAATCATGTTAATTTAGCTCAACACACTCTCACAGAGAGGAGGCTGTAGGAAATTGAAACTGACTTTTGTCAGATGTCCTTGGTAAATACAGCTCGGTGTCAAAGCCGCTGTAGATGCGCTGCCCACTCTCAGTTAACGCGTACTCCTTCAGGCGGCCGTTCAGGACAAAAGTGTGACTCCAGTCGATGTGGATGGTAGATAAATTGCTGACAACAGAGAATGGAGCCATGTACCGTGGGGCTGTAAAAGAAGGAAGAAAAGCTCATTTCTAGCCAGTAGGTTAGAAGTGGTGCAATGACCGAGTTATACAAGAGCAGAGCAAGAGACTGCATGATACAAGCTCTCTGTCTCACGCAGCTCTCCCCTCTCACATACATGTGTATGATTAGGGAATAAGCATGCCAGCCTCTGCACTAGAAAGCAGAAATATCTCATATCTTGAAAATAAGGATCTAGAACTCCCTCTCTTTGCCTTTGTCTATGTGGTAGAGACACTAAAACTGTATAAATTAAATTCCAGCTTAAGGTGGCAGACAGGGAGACACAGGAGGTTGTACAAGCTTGACAGCAGCATGCTGGGCTGTGGAAACTCAACTGGAAAGGAGTGGGCTCTTTTGCAAGCCCCAAGAAATTGCCGATATCATCTTTAACACATGCACATACATGAAAACATGGGGTTTCAGAAAAGCAAAACAGATGGCAGGCAGACAGAAAAGAAACCCAGAACTCACTTCAGGGAAGAAGAGTTCATCAGTTGGGCTCAACAGCTTGCTGACAAAAGACTTCGTTTAAGTTTGAGGTGGTCCTTTCTTGTGGTGTTGCCATTAAGCCATCTGCCCAGTATATGCTGCTTTGTTCATATGAAAGCTGCTTGTCCAGCTGCACTTTGCTGCTAATTGCCCACTGTCACTAATTCAAGCCTTCCAGGCAAGAGGAAGGAAGACAGTCAGAGGGACTCTAGAAAGGAGACAGTCAGAGAGACTCAGGAGGCCTAGTGTGAAGAGGTCAGCAAGGCAAGTAAAGCAAGAGTGAAAGAAAAGGGCTGAGGACCCAGAGGATGGAGGTTTAAAAACGGCTTTCAAATCCTTTCATTCTGTGTGTCTCACCAGACCCTCACAAATTTCCTCTGTTTAAAAGTTCATTAGCATGTTCCAGCTTTTTAGTTTGCAATTTAATAAAATACAGCTTTGGTGATGAGGACCTTTTGTTTCAGTTATGTTCTTTTTTTCTGTGGTGATGTTAAAGAAAATCTGGGCCTCTTCCACCTGAAATTTTCAGCTAAGGATGTATCAGACACATTTTTAGTAATTACTTGGCAGAACCCCTAAGTGATGCAAAAGGGATTTTTAGAAAGGTGATTCTGAAACCCTGACATGAGACTGTATGATAAAAACTGAACATCTTCTCCGCCCTGGCCTGACCATCTCATCTGTTATGGAATGACTCTGGCTACAGCACTATAGATCTTTTTAATAAAAGCTGATGTTAGACTACTACAAATTCAGTTTTGATGGCAAAATCTATTCTGCCTGTAGGCACAGGTCCTGCATGTTTAATTTCCATGCAGACCACCACATGGCCTAAAAGTACTGTCTGTGGTAGTTAGACAGCAATGAATTCTTACTTCAGTGTCAACAAGGATCCAATCATTCAGATGACATACAACAAAAACTCTTATGAGTCCTAGCAGAAGTGTGGCATGAATTAGAACAGTAAGATTGCTCTTGAAAAGAATCTCTAGGTCTCTTCCAAGATCTCTACTCTTCCAAGGGATTATTTATGGCAGTATATTTATTACTACACATCACCCTTCTGGTAATACTTGAACATTTTATGTTCTGCAGCTCTGCTGCCCATTTTCAGTAAAATAAAAGGTTTCCAGGTTCCCAAGATAAAGGATGTGACATCAGATGATGAGCAAAGAAGTATTTTTGAAGGAATGAGCAGTTAAGTCCCAGAGCAGAATTTCAATGAATGTGCAGCAGAGACATGGTGACCAGGACATGAAAGAACAGGTTTCTGGGGACATCTTCTTTCAAAGAGATGGGGAAGTCATTTGGCTTTATGCACCCCCATGCCTCAGAAGTGGGCATCACTTATCAGTGAACCATTTCTCATACTCACGCTCCTTTTCTGTAGTGAAACCAATCCATTCTGAGGCACTGCTGCCAACAGAGTTGTAAGACACCACTCGCAGGTTGTAAGTTGTGTAGGGCTCCAGGTTGGACACGTTAGCACTCTGTCCTTTTCCTGTGTACTTCACCTCCGTTGGGCCAGGACTGCAAGCCTTCACTGCTGGCTGCAGGTTCAGAGGACATGCCATATACACATGGAGCTCATAGCTGAGAATAAAGTTGAGATTTTGGTGAATAAAGAGCCTTAATAAGCCAATCATACATTTCATCCTAATTGGTGCCCATCTGGCTACTGGAGAAAATAATAGACTTGATCCCAGTTTTTCTCTTAGAGCTTTTGCTCCTAACTGTAAGACAACGGAGCAATTGTGGTTGTAAGTAAGTCACACTCACAATTAAACTGTTGATGCCTGTTACCTTGCTACTCACTTCTGCAAATCAAGATTTGCCTAAGCAGCTCCAGGATACAGCTACCTCTTCAATGCCAGTTGAACTCAAACTTTTTGGCCATGCAATCACAGCTGCCAGACTATCGCTTTCACTCACAATATCTCATCCTCTCCACCTTCACTCTCTCCAATATTCTGCTCAGGAGAAAAAAAATCACTGCATTTAAACACCCTCCAGATGGTATCCGGGCCACAGGGAATATCAACACCAATGTGGGGAAGAAGAAGCACAGCTGCCACAACCACCCAGTGCTCTCAGCCCTGCAATTCCAGTTCAGATTGTCCTGCCACCACCTCTAGTCGAGGTGTGCAGGTTCAGCCAGGTGGCAGCTCCTACCTGGTTACAATGCCGTTGGGTGACTGAGGCGCGCTCCACTGGAAAGAGGCATTTCTGGAGGTCACAGTGCGGATCTGCGGGGGAGGTTGCTCTGAGGGTGGAGCTGGCTGCGTCGTGAATTGAGCCATGGGTCCTTTGCTGCAACAGTTGAAACAGGTGCAGGCCTCCACACCAATGGAGTATGTGGTGAAAGGTTTTAGCCCGTGTATTGTCTGTTGGGTGGCAGTCCCTTCTGACAGCTATAAAAATTAATAGGGAACTTGTCACAGCTTCAAGCACCACAAGTACTATATAGAGTTGTGGAGGTGAATTAACTCCAGAAGAAGATAGGCAGAAGATTCTACATGTCATTTATGTCTGACATTAATGCAGCTGTTGTGTAGTGGGAATTCTGCATTTTTCCCCCATTATGAAGCTAAAGGGCATTCTTCAAAGGAAAAGACCATGCCATCAGTGGTCCCACAAACATCTTGAGTTGAACTGTGACCACTGTATGTCAACTGCAAATGTCATTTGTAGGAACAGAGAAACTGAAAACTATTAAGGAGAAACTCTGGGATAAGTGGTACTGAAGCAAAAAAAGAAATAAATGTGGAAAATAGCTCCATGATAAGTGTGCTAGCAAATACTTATGCTCACAAGGTTCCTCAGTGTGGATACAGGAGACAGCACTAAGCAGCATGATACCAATGTGTCTGATTGGTCAGTTTACTCACAGACAGCAGAATCTATTCTGTGGTCAAGGGCCAACATGATGCTGCTCTGCATTCAAACAGCCATGGTCCTGGGCAAGCCTGTTAAGAAACTCTCCTATTCGCAGCAAGGGAGACCTGGCAGTTTTGGCAAAGGAACCAGTGCCCTTGTTCTGAAACTGCTCACAGAAACTGCCACTTCACCTCATTGCTGTAGTCATTTGTGGGTACAGCTTTTTAAGCCAAAGAAATAAAAATATGCAGAAAACATCAACAAGGGGCAACATCTGCTCCCATTTGGCAGGATGTGATTTAGCAGAGTTCAGCAAAAAATAGGAAGGAAAGAGTCAAGCAAGCAAAGGAAAGCACTTGGTACTTCTTGATGCCAGAGCCAGAGTCGAGCCAGCAGCATGGCAGGTGTGAGGGAATGGAAATGGAAGGCCATGCAGGCACCAACGGGACAAACTGGCTGAATCAGATGCAGACACAGCCAACTGCACTGGAAGGAATAAATGGGTAATGTGAAATCAGTAGACAGCTTAAGCTCATGGACAGGATTGATGACCTGGGAAGGCGTCCCTAGCACTTCCAAGCTGAGCAAGATGGGATAAAGAGATAAAAATCACACAAATATTTATTTACTTGTAAAAACCAGATAGTGTGGCAGACAAAAAGTATTCAAGTATTTTGCACTGATTTGATGGTAACTGTTCCAAGCACCTTCCACAGCCCTAACCTTTCCTCATATCTCCCTATTTTATAACATAATGAAGGCTCAAGGAATTCCTAATCTGAAACCAGTCATTTCTGGACACCTAACAGTGTCTAGACTGAGACACCAAACACAGGCAAAGTTGCTTGGCTACTTGTACTATTCTTCAGTACACTACCATTAAAAATTTCTTACCAACAAGAAGTATTTTTAAGGGAACTTCATGTACAGCACTCTCTTCTTTTCTCTATTTCAAATCCATAGGCTATCCAAAACACACAATCATTTCCTATTGGCTTCAGCTTCCACCTGCACCATTTGGACTGGTGGGAGCTGTCTGGAAGTGTTTTGTTAGGATGGTTAGCTGTCCCTGAACAATACTTCTGATTCCCATCACATGGTCACAGCACATCACCATGTCAAAGCTGTTAATGATGAGGTTGGTTCCTTGAGAAGTATGTTTAGATGAGTCAAAGTGCTGTGGCACTTTAGCTAGAGAAGAGCATTGCAGAGATGTTAACAATGGAAGGACAGGAGGAAGACAGTCTATGACAAACAGTAGCAGCTTGCAAGAACAAAAACTGTAAAATCTAGAAAATACAAGCTGAAATAGAAGTACAGAAGCAGTGCTGACAATACTCACCACCACATCAGTTCCCCTGGTATCATTAGAAAACAGCCTGTAGATACTGACCACCCCGTTAGGCTTAAGGGGGGGGCTGATGTTCACCACAGCCACAGTGGATGCCACCGTGGTGAAGAGGGGAGCTCCCAGGCCCTCAGGAGGGGCAGGGCCTGTCTGGCAGCGGGACCAGCTGCTCGGCGTCCGGCCTGCTGAGTTTACCGACCACACCTTCGGCACAAAACCAAAGAAACTGTTAGTGGAGGACTCAAGCCAACGAAATATCCACTGTTAGGCAGGGATTCTACTGCAGTTGTACTGACGCTGAGTAAAACACAACCACTGTTAGGCAGGGATTCTACTGCAGCTGTACTCTCGCTGAGTAAAACGCTGTGCAGTGACACCCATGGAAAATGTCCCTTGATGGCCACCCAGGATCTGTGTTGACCCAGTGACTTTCTAACAGAGGACTGGAGTGTTTCCCACTGTCACATTTAGGGAAAAGAAGCAGAAGTTATGTCTCAGGCAGTGTGTGCTCCCATGTCTTCTTCATACCTGATCCCCACACTTGAATTCCTACCACTGGAATGGTCATACCATGTAAAAAGGACTCCTGGAGGAGCTGTGATCAACAGGGATAATGTTTTCAAAGACAACTGAACAAAAATACTGATATCCAGTCCTGGCAATTTCTCTCTTCTACACGCTTTCTTCATGTATGCAGGCAGCCCTAATGAATTCAGCCTGGCCCTGGGTGACATTTCAAAGTAACATTCACCTTGACTGAATTGCACAAGCCAAATTCTAGTTACTCTTTAGAACCAGCAAGTTTTACAGGAACATCCCTCTCCTAAAAATATTAATGTATCAGTTATTTGGCAACATTTTCAGTAACTCGTAATATAAATAAGGCCCACTGAAGTATATAGTTAAGTCAGCATCTCTCATTTATTTTCACAACATTTGCTTTATTGCATGAGCACAAAGGCAATGGCTTCAGTTCCAAGATTTCAAAATTTAGCAGCTTGAATTAAAAACCACATGTCTCTATGAACTATGCCTACTGATTTTGTCAGCTACCCAAAACCAGAGTGATCTGCAGACTACATAAAACTCAGCACTTATTAAACACACTCTCCAACAAATCTGCATGAAAATTAAATTTTGCTTTCATCAAGGACTGAATAAACATATGGAAGGATGTATAATCTTATTTATCAAAAAGCATTTGTATAATTAAACACGAATATCATAAAAGGTTGCCTTAGGTCATCATTTGCATGAGTAAGTAATTTGTAGAATGTCAGGTACAATAGACAGAATAGATGGATGCGTGAGCATATAGGGTTAAATTAGACTCAATATTAGCCAACCACATAGTGATCAATCAGAATGATAGATCTAAATGGCAATATGAGAGGACTGTCTGAGCGATTTTTAGTATAAGTATTCCTTAGTAAGCTTTCATGTCGAGCAATTCTAACTAGAGTAAAACACATTCTTATGTGATCTACTCTGGGAAGAGGTCCTGGGGAAGTGAATGGTGGGATGATGTCTTAAAAAAAAGAGGTTTAAAAGTCAGAGGTCTTCAAAATTGACCCTGAGTCAATTTGTGATATTAAGTTCCAAAACCACAGGACACTTCACAAAGAGCCTGGGGCAGGAAAAAGGACAAAAACAACTACAGTGACTTTGAAGGCTGTGGTTTTGCCAGTTACAAACCTCAAACTCCTGCCTGATTCCATCAGCAACATACAGCACCATCCTAAGTACAGATAACGCTCTACTATAAAAAGCTTAGCTAAAGCACTTTCATTTTCAGTGAATTCAGTAATATATCTCTGTTGTGAACTTTTCATGAAGTCAAACTGTTCAGTTTACTGCAGTACGTCAAACCCTCTACCTCAGTTCAGTTCCAGCTGCTGCAAAGATTTACCCACAGTCATTCATTTCGATGGACATATTTCTTTGTGGAAAGAATACACCACATATGGAAAGAGTAGTTCTGAGTGTGACACTGGCATCGGCTCAGCACCACCACATATGGAAAGAGTAGTTCTGAGTGTGCCACTGGCATTGGCTCAGCACCGTGTTCAAATGCTCCAGTTATAACTGGGCTGTGGCCTTAATGAGCACAGAGCGTAACGGTGCTGGACCTGACCTGCTGAGCAAGCTGCCCAGAGCAAAAGTGAAGGTGATGAGTTAGGAGTGAAGCCTTCCTGTGTAGCACAGGAATTCAGTTTCAGAATGGGACCCCCAAGGAATTTTGGAGGAGAGAGGGGTGCAATTCATTTGGAAAGCAAACACCACACCAAGGGCAGGATGGAGAAAACTTCATTGATCCTTCTCCTATCATAGGTGCCTATGCCTTGTCTTTCAGGAAGCAGCCTTGTCTCAAACAAACCAGGGCTCGCTCTTTCTTAAGGCAAAGAAGAAGGGGATGCTCATCCCCTTCAATACTACAAGTTAGTGAATTAAAGGACTCCTTCAGGAGGCAGGTGATTGAGGTTCAATCACGTGCTCCAATGGAGGCAGTCAAGCCTGATGCCCAAGCAGATGACCCATCTTTGTATTTAGGGTGCTCCCAGTGATCCCTTTGGAGCTGTTTCACTTTGCATGAAGACAATGAAATCAAGACTGACTGGGCAGAGAATGAGCAAGCAGGAGCAGACATGGTTCTCCATCCCAGCCCTTCCTTATAGAGGTCAGGGCACAGCTGAGATTGAGGTCTACCCCCCTGGTGACACATGACTGTCTCTCTTGAAAAAAAGGTCAAGGTCACGGCTACATGTGTGTGAGCCTGACAGACAGACATGCTCTGAGCATGCCTTCTAGACAGACACCAGTTACTCAGCCCTGCCAAGACATGCATCCAGAAGAAAACCCCCAGGTGTCTGTCAAACTGCAACACCAGCTTCACAGCTGTGACAGCTAAACAGGACTTCTGAGGATCTAAATTCCAGATTTACACTGACCTAAGCTGGATTCCCTTAACTCCCTTTGCTTCTGCTCAACCATCTGTAAAAGGATGGATGAGTATAAAAATATTTTCCTGTGAGAATCGCTGTCCAAGTAAATTCTGGTCAGTGTTTGGAAACCCAGAGCAGTAAGTGCCCAGAACTGACTGCAGATGGAAATGCTGATGTTTAGCCACTTCTTTGCATGAAGAAATGGGACAGCATGGCAACAGAAACCACAATGAGGAGTGCCTGTTAAAATCAGAAATTTGGTCATGGCTTCTCAAAAAGTTATCACAAAACAGCCATGGATGAAAGCTGTTGCCTTGCTAGACTGGTTAAACTGAAATTTCACAACTTAAACTTTTGCAAATATCTTTTTGGGGTCACAAAAATTCCTTCTAAATTGTGGTATAATCAGCACCAGAAATATTTAACTGCATTCATATAGAAATGCAAAGACCTTAAAAGGCAGCAATATTACCTTCTTACGATGATGGAAGACCAGACAAAAACACGGGGAAAACAAGAAACAATCACGTCTTGAATTGTGATTGAATGGCAAAACACAGACAGCAGAAAGCCAAGCAAAGTTTCTTATATATTTTCTTTCTGAATATTTAGCCTCCAAAAGCATTAAGTCTGACATCATAGTGCATGGCTCAGCACCCTGCCAAGAGATGTGCTGCTGTTAATGGCTGCACTGTTCCCCAAAAGCCAGGAGAGGGCTCCAAAATCAGCTAATAGGTTACTATTTAATGCTTTATCAATCGGCTGGCCCCTGGCCCAGACTCCACTTTGAAGTAGAGCCAGAGAGAGGAGAGGGAGGAAACCTCTCCAGAGACCATATATTCAGAGGACTGAAGAATTCCAGTTACAGGTAACGAAGCTTGGGGGCTTTTTTCCATCATAAATGAGCCGTCACAGATCTCTGCTTCTGGAAGAAACCTGTGACCAGTTGTCACTCAAAATGATCACAGGGCAACCTCAGGGTTCATTGGCACAGCAAAAAGGGGCAAAACCTATGAGTAGCAGGATAGGAAGTTCTGAGAAGATAGTCACCTTACCACAATGAGCCTGTTCAGGCTTTGTAAAGCTAACAACTTCTCCCACAAGGGGCAACAAAATCACAATGGTCCTCTGCCATAGACACAGAAAAATCTTGTTATTGTAGATACTGATAGTGTTAAGAAGCCCATCAGATGACTTCCATCCCTGGGCCACACAGGTTCATCTGCTGCAATACTCCTGAAACCCCAGATCCTTAACGAGAAAGCTATGTTTTAAACTGAAAAAGAAGTTTGCTTTCATTAAATTGAGAACATATGAGAAAGTATTTACTCCATAATGTGCCTCCATACAAGAGGCAATAAAAGGAACCGAGGGAAACAGCTAGATATATGTCTCCACAACTTCTCCAATGTTGCAGCACAAAAAAGGCACTAGAAGAGGAAAAGCAACAATAAACCAGTCAAGCTCTATGACCTCGCTGTCATAAAAAAGGGAAGGTGACGAAGCTGCCAAAATAAAGCATTCAAAAGCACTTCCCTCTCAAAGGACAAAGATGATCCAGGATTAAGGGAGACAACACAGTCTGTAGTCAAAAGTTCCTCCAAACAAGAAAGCAATCCCTTGATCACACAACTCCAGTTGTGTGAAGAAGTGCAGTCATGGCTGACCTAGCAGTGGTTTGGCAAAGGACATTGTGTGTGTGTGAATGCCTGCCAGCTCACAACACTCACATCTCAGACCTGGCTCAAGCTATGTGACAGGTATTACAGCTGCAAACACAGAGACTGACTAGGAAGTCCCCAAGTGGGAGCCCTCTCTACTCCTGCAAAGGGGAGCCTCAGGCAGCCAACAGCCTATGGAGAATGAGAAACTCTCCCTTATTGGAGAGATCTTATCAGGAGGAAAGATGTTGGTGGCAGCTTGCTTGTCTGAAGGCAGCAGTTCTGAGCTTCTGCTGACTTCCCAGGTCAGGAAGGGCTGGGATACGCTGCGTAGCATGGAGGCCAGATGCTGCTTACCCTTCCTGCCTGCAGGAAATCAGCCGAAAGGAAAGAAGGCCAAAGAGCTGATTACCAAACAGCAGTGGCTTCTGGCTCCCACCACGTCCAACAGCACTGTGCCTTGTACCACTTCACACTGCAGTTAGTTTGCAGTACCTCACAGTTGCCTCTGTGAGGGACAAGTTCTCAGCTCTGTATGTGTCAGCAGCTTGCACTGAGTTCCTGCAGGCACTCAGATATCAGCCTTTTGCCTTAAAAAAAGTCTCATTAGTAGGTCACTACTTACCCTTGGCTTTGAACACTGCTTAGAGTTGCAGGTCAGTCAGCTAGGCTGTAGGTTCTGGGGAACTACAAGGTCAGACCAAGCAAGCCACCCCTTTCACATATGCATATAACTCTACATCTGTGTGTAAGAGTCAGGTACAACTTGAGCCTTTGCCCTTAGGGTATCCAAAGACTGCACACACCTGTGACTGCTGGTCTTTCCAAAGGCAGATGCCAGGAGAGACAAATGGTAGTAGAGAGGAGTTTGCACTCCTCTTTTTCTAGTGGTATCATGGAGGCCTCAAGGACACAGCACTACTTTGAAACCTTACTCTGGATTTCTTGACTCAGATTTGTTCAATTTCTAACACTACACTTAAATAAATGCAGAGTTTTCACAGTGTTTTTCCTTTCCAAGATAGCAAGATATTTTAGGGATATAAAAGATATGATATCAGTAAGTTCAGAAACATAGCCCCAAATTTTTAGTTATGTTCGAACAGCAATCTGCAAGAAAATTGAAGAGACCATAACCTTGGCTGGTTAAAATTGACAAAACCAAAGCACCTCTCTCTCACCATCCTTCACAAGTCTTTCTGAACTGACTGCCAGGCAGCCTGGCAAATTTGGGGTTACTTGTGCAACATCAGCACAGCTCAGACAACAAAGCTTGTCTACCAAAATCCAGCATTCAGCATTAGGATAATGTATTCTCACATCTGGGTACTGCAGTGTTAGGCAGGTACCACTGAAGTAGAAAGTTCAAAAGTGGGTGCAGTCCTTGGTGGACAGAGCAAAGACAAGGGAAAGAAAAGATCACATCCATTCATGACCAGGGGTATGAGAAGGTAGTAAACAAATGTTTGCTTTCTGATTGCCCATCCTCAGATCCATACTTTTTCTTCTTCAACATTGCTAGTGTCCTTATGGAGGTCATGAACATATAACAGGATAGATTTTAGGCCCAGGCTTCTAGCACTGTGATAATTGGAGCCTTTTAACATTGCTAGTCATCTCCAGTGTTCAAATGCTAATAATAAAACTACTAAACATTCTGGAGAAGGGAAAGGGAAAGACAACAGGAAAAACCTTTGGAACTTAAACAACATTGCCAAATTCTAAGTGAAGCTCATTTCATATAACATAGTATAATGCCAGTAATTAATGAGACATGTAAACAGGTTTAACTCTAAAAGATAGAAAATTAAATAATTTGTTTCCTATGGGTATATAATGAGATAGTTACCAAGTTCCCATGAGAGAGATAAGCAGATATTAAAAGGTCTTTCCAATACCTGTAATGGCTAAGGGCAACAGCTAATTCAATAGATTCGATCAAAATCACCACTTCTTTCTCTGCTTCTGATTTATTACTTTGGCTGTAGTTAGTCATCACTCATTTTAGTTTGCTTTTCAACAGTCATAAATTATGCCTCATAAATAAAAAGATACAATCAAGGAAATCACATCAAGTCATCTACAGCCCTGGAGTATATTTTCCCCTGGTACTCACCCTAATGTCTTTTTAAAGTATAGCTAGCCATGGTTTTGCGTATGTCAGAATCAGAATTTAGTCCGAAGAGCAGTACAGTAAGAATCTCACTGGTAATTTTGGAAGCCAAAAAAATCCAGTCTAAGATTTGTATTTAATTTAATGAGCAAAAATCATTTTTGTTGCATCAACATGCTTGAATTTAGGATGGTATTGACAAAAGAAACATAGTGCCTGAAATGGGTCTTAATGAAATTGCATGGTTTCAAATGGCCCTTCTCCCTACTGTGTACCCTCTCCTAGGGGAAAGGAAGCATCTCACTCTGCAAAAGGATATTTAGAGTAGGCATCATCATTACATCAGTGAAACAATATATTTATGTCTGCTTTATTTTTCAGAAGCTTCAGTCAAGCTTGATAGTCAACACAGATAAAGTATGAGAAATTTTCTTTAATTGGAAGCAGGAAGCACAATGAACCTTGTAACAAAAACAGTCTTCCAAGCAAAATAACAAGCAGGAAATGGAAGAAAGAACTACATTTTGTTATGCCACTACTTTGTGGTACATCTTTCTGTCAGGGAAATGAGAAGAAATGGGGAATTAATATGATGAAGAGGAGCCACATATGAGGGATATTATAGATGGGTATCTATCACTGGTCAGACAGAAAACCAGTTTTACCCCCTTTTAAACTGCAGAAGTCACTGAGCTGTTTGTCAGTAACTAGGCAGCACAAACTGAAGCTCAGCCAACAATTTGACACACGGGCTGGTAAACCAAGTGTCCTTCTTGGCATCTCTGAAAAGTGGCCAATAGGGCTGACATATTCTACACTCCATGTAGTTGGTCCTTCCTTAATCTTCATGACTTTGCACCCATTTTTTTTCCTCTTTATCTCTCCAAGGTCAGAATATGATTTGTTTTCTCTTTGAGAGGCCAAGATGGAGGACCTGGAACATATTTCCCCTGGTGTATCTCAGGGTGTTTCCTAGACCTTTCACTTGGCTGCAGTAACTGGAATGTGAGGAGCAGGTTTCACAAGCAAGGGGGATGCTGTGCCTCCCACAGTGGTCAGAAGCAGACAGCTTCAGCACTGCAGCCCCTGCCTTGGTGCATTGAATAGTCTTCTCAGAATAAACCTCCGCAAGGAGCCATAAAACTTTCTGAGAAGGGACAATTATACTTTTCTGTCTTTTACATGTTCTGTGCCTGCCAAATAGAAATAAGGATGTGTCCTAAACCAGGAAGACATTAAGCCATTAATCTGAAGAAGCAGTTTTAAGTACACAATTAAGTGCAATTGTGGAGGACTGATACTGCATTTGCAAGGAAATCACACCATACAGTGACAGCTCTGCTTTGCTCTAAATGTCACAAGTCCCTGTTCAAAAGGGCCTTCCCTTAGGTGAGAAAACCAGGTCTGACTATAGGTTGCTATATGGTAACCCTGCACGCCACTCTCAAGGATTCCTGTGAAGGGCCTTCTGTATCAGAAATATTCCAGGAATCAAAAGATTGCACTTGCAAACTCATTAGGCCTCATGAGTTATAAAGTGTGTTTAAGTCAGGGTTGTTTTTTTTTTTAGGATTAAACATATGCAATTGCATAAGTTTAATATAGTTGAGGATATCAGGCAGCATTGCCATAAATACCTAAAAGACCAGATGCTGTAGAAAATGCAAATATCCAACTGTACAAATAGACCATATTTGGTCCCCACGATAGAGGGAATTTCAAAGATCTTACTATTTTCAAGTATGAACAGTAGGCACCATATGCCATTTAAAAACCCACTGAAACCTAGCAGGTTCTAATATACTTATGCAAATCTGGCCCTTAAAATGTGCTTCCTTGAAGAATAGTGACTTAAGCATTTAGGGAGCATTTTCCCTTTTACCAGCATGAGGCTTCTAAAGTCACTTCATAATTTCTGAAACTGCAACTTTTGCACCTAGTCTTGTAATCCCTAATATTCAGCTGAAGTTTCCAGAAAATCAAACAAACAAATGAACAAAACCCAACAAAACATAACAACAAAACCCGACTGAAAAACTTCCCCCCAAAAAACAGATTCCAAAATCCTGGTTTCAGGTCCAAAGAAGCTGTCAGAGTGCATTAAAGTATATCTCAATAATTCCAAAAATGCTGGAGAGCGTCCCATCACAGCACTTTGATTTTATCTGCGTTCTGCTGGAGGAAATTCAGTTGCATTTAAAGTTTTATGTCCAGCAAACAAGCCTCAAATGCAGAGACAGGAGAATCAATATCCAGTTTAAGTGAAATATAAATCTGGGTTTCATCAGCATAATAGCAAAAGCCAAGCCCTATACTTATGAATAACTTGTCTCACAGGCAAGATATAAATTGTCAACAATGGAGGAGCTCAGAATACATCCCAGAGGACTGTTGCAAGTGACTTAAGCAGAAGACAAACATGTGCATTGAAAAACCTGTCATGGTGAAATAAATGGCCACTGGTGAAAAACAACCAGAAACGATTTAGGGTTCCAGTCAAAAGCTCAGCCAGAGCAGAACCAAGATAATAAGCTAAGTCTTGAATACAGCACAGTAAACCTCAGGAGTCTGGTGAAGAGGTTTCTTTTTTTATCTGTCAATGATAGATCATTAAGAACTTTGGCTCAAGAAAGTCTCTGTGGTATCAACTTCCCAAAAAACAGCTTCTGACTGAGACAATTGAAGGTTTGCCCAGCTGAGAATATACCATAGCCAATGTCTACAACTTCCAGCTTGGAGAGTTTTTCTTCATCTAAGAAAGATTCCTAACTAATAAGTAGGATTTGAGCCTGCTACAGTGCTTGCTATCTACTCAGCTCCATCTGCACTTGAATTCACATTCATCTCAGATCCTGTCCAAAGTAGCAAGGAAATCTGGTCTAACAATAGTTCTGTCCACACAGGCTGTACAATCTCAATTCTTAGAGATGCAAGGATGGAGGATCAGCTGGACACAACACTGAGCCGCGTGCTCTTTCTGGACCTGCTTCAAGCAGGCAGGTAGGCTAGATGTCTTCTGGACGTCCTTTCCAACCTACATGAATTTATGAGTCTATGACACATGTACATACAGCAGCTGGCTAGATTAATGTGATAAAGCCAGTTTTAAGACTTAATTCTTCATTGTTTCTGGCTCCTGAAAAGAACAAAACAATAGCAGTGGAGCAGAGATACCAAAGAACCTGATCTGTATGGTGCATTCTCATCAAATTTCCAGATGACACCAAACAGGAAAGGACCAGCTGACATGCTGAAGGGCAAGTCTGCCATTCAGAAGGGCCTAGCAGAATGGGACATCAAGAATTTTATGAATTTCAACAAGAGAAATGCAAAGTCCTGCTCCTGGGAAGGAATAACTTCTTGCAGCGTTATAGGGTCAGCATTACTGATGAACTAGGGGGTATGTCTTCTTGAAAGGGCCTAGAGGTCTTACTAAATGGAAAGCTGAACATGAGACAGCATTGTTATCTGGCAGCAAAGATGGCCAATGTCTTGAGCTGGTTAACAGGAACACAGCCAGACAATTAAATGAAGTGATTACATGCCTTTACTTAGTATTTGCTTTGTTTTGCCCCCAAATACAAGAAAGATCTTGTTAAACTGGAGTGAGTTCCGTAAAAGGCTACCAAGGTAAGGAGGAGCTGAAGGACTTGGGCTTGTTCAGCCTGGAGAAGAGATGACTTTGGAGGGACTTGATTGCAGTCCCCTAGCACCCACCTACAGGCTAAAAAGAGGATGAGTCCAGGTTCTTCACTATGGTATATATGGGAGGGAAGAAGAGAAAGCAGGTATAAGTTCAAGCAAACAAGGTTCAGACTGAATGTACCAAAAAAACTTTTCACAATAAGGACAATCAAGCAACAGAGCAGACTGCTTTCAGACTGAATGTACCAAAAAAACTTTCCACAATAAGGACAATCAAGCAACGGAGCAGACTGCCCAGGAGGTTATGCAATCTACCTCCCTGAAGGTTTTCAAGATGCAGCTGGATAAAGTCCTGCACAACTTCATTTCACCTCTTAAGTGATCCTGCTCTGGGGAGAAAGTTGGGCTGGATGGCCTCCTGAGAGCCCTTCCAACCTGTATTATCTTGTGATCCTATAAAGCAAATGGGTCTGTAAAAGAAAGATTGCCACCACCTTACCCAAGAGGTGGAATGCACTGTTTCATATGTATTGAAATAAATCCATTCTTAAACAATTTAACTTTCTTTTTTTTTGGTTGTTAAATGGTTATAAAGACTTTGAGCATTACTAAATTTATCTTCAAGATATATAATTGCAAATACAATCAATACTGAGGCTTGCTGATATTCTGTTCAGTGCCAAATAAGTGTGCCTATTCATAGACAACATCATATTCAAAAAGCAACCTCATCCTGCTACAGTACTACGTCCATTTACTTTTAGAAACAACAAATTCAAGGCTATTTTTTGGTGAGGTTCTAAATTCCACTAACTCATATAAAAACTTGGGAAAGATTTCAGATGGCTATAAATAGGAAAGTTCTTAGTTTATTGCCTGAAATCAAGTAAAGCCTTACATTATCAGTAGTACTGTCTGATAAAAAATGATGCTAAAACTTGTAACTTTGACATAGAAAACAATTTCAGGTGAAAGAATGGCAGAATTAGTCTCCTTGATTTACCTCAGGCTCATAAGAAAAACAATAGTAAAAATACCTATGTGCATGAAAAGTAACACCAACGATCAACAGCAAATTCAATTTTGAACCTCCCACAAAATCTGCTTGTGATCCTAATGATTAATTTAAAGAGAAAACAACTCCAGTCCCTCTTGATGTAAACTGCTCTAATATCATAAAGTAAAAATTAATTCATAATAGACTGGGGGAGGATGGAAAAAGAAAGAAAAAATAATGAAAAAAGCTTCCCTTTAAGAAGTAGAATTTCACACTACTCGCATAACATTAGAGACTTGTAGAAGCTCTGGAGGGTAACAAATATTCAACATACAAGAACCACAGGCACTGTGACTAAGCTAGAGAAAAATGAATGCTGAATGAATGTATTGCTTGTATGAAATTATTTTCAGCTTCTCAAATCTTTAAAATACATTAACAATAATCATTTGGGTATCACAATACTATTAACATTAGAATTGAATACGTGTATGTTCACTGTAAGAGTAAAGTAAGGTTCTCAAGGTGTACTGAAATCATAATCAGAGCTGCTAAATAGCTTCAATTCCCACCTGATATTCATATTCTGTGTAAGGCAGCAACTTGTCATCTTTGAAGGAGGTTGAAGAGCCATTGTAAACAAGTGCAAGGTCTAAATTGATGTGAGCTTGAGTTGTTCGCCTTCTGTAAAGTTCATAGTATAAAATCTTCCCGTTTGGCTGCTTTGGGCCAGTCCACAGGATGGAAGCAGTCGACTGGAAGCCCCCGGCTGCTGTCTGTATGTCGATGAGAGGGGCAGGCTGCACTGCTGGCGGCGACTCCAGCGTCTGCACCAGTGCCCACTCACTGGAGGCACAACCCAGCTCTGTGCAAGCTTGGAGCTGTACTTCATAACTTTGGGAACACAAATCAGGAACGGAGTGATTAAAATACTGCAAATACAAATATAAACTCTGTGTGAAATCTGGCTGATAATTTCTCTGGGTCTTTGGCACTATTAACAGGCACACGATTTGTGTGAACACACAGATTATGCACTGTGCCTTGTGTAGCAAAAAGGAAGAACACTGCCTTCTAGGTTTTTATTTGCTTGTGGGTTTTTTTCAGAGCAGAGTTAACATCTGCAGGAGTCAAGTGAACAAAATTGGTTTGATTTTGATGATATAAAGCAAAATGATGATTCATTGTAGGAGATGATTTGGATGTCATTTGAGAGCTATAGAGCTTCACTCTATTACTCTTCTCTCTTTGGATTTAGATTAGTTATGTGTAAATAGTAGACAAACTTATCAACCATGTAACACACACAAATTATGCCTACACAAATACATAAGGAAAGGTCAGGTAAATAATCAAGAATTAGCAGGGAAGATATTACTTCAGTAAGAAGTGTGTTTCTGTAACTGAGTCTGGTCCCCTCTCTTAGGTTTCAGCTTTCATTTAACCAGAAGTCACTTGTTTTCAACTTGAGGATACAAACATGTTCCTGGGGTGACTCCATTAATCTCAGCCACACTTTGAATGGGTGAGATAACATGACTCTGGACCCTCCACCCCGAATTTTGTGAACTAAAGCCCTATTTATTCTCAAATGCAGACATATTGTGAAAGATAGACCAGTACAAGACTGCTGGTTTTGGAGTATATAGCAGAAAGCTGAATTACCCCTTCTGTTAATTACAGCCTAAGTCAACACTATGTGCTTCATCAAGATGACATATAGCTGGTGTTACTATAAATTTTCAAAAATCCTGGTTTTATCAAGTGTTTTTTAGGAAACAAAACCCCATGGGTCTTATAATCTGTTCAACTAAGATGGCTGAACAGTCTGCCAGCCCAATGCACTACCCCGCAGCAGTATGAGTTCTTCCAGACTTACCTACTGTAGGGCTGGAGCTGTCCCACTATATATGACCGTCTCAGAAAGGAAACATGAGATGCATCAAAGTCAAAAGTTTTCTTTCCTGTATCAGCAGGCTTGTGGATTGAGATTGTGTAATTTATAATGTCACCATTTACTTTGATTGGAGGATCCCAAGCCACCAAAATCTCATTTGAGGACCATGCCTGCAACCTGGGAGGCAACATCCCAGATGGAGCAGAAGGGTTGGTTTTTATCTGAGCTGATGAGCTGGTCACGCTCCCTCGACTGTTGTTTGCAGTGACAGTGTAGCTGTACTCCATGCCTGGCATTAGGGTGAAATCAAGATACCGAGTTTCCAGACCTGAGTAAACAAGCACACCATCTCTCCTTAGCTCGTAGCTTGTGATTTTACCATTGGGCTTAGCTGGAAGTTTCCACGTGATTTCAATTGACTCCGAGCCCATGACAAGGAGCCTGGGAGCTTCCATATTTAATGGTGGAGCCTCCATGGTCATCACAGACTGGGACGGGCTGGATGTGCAGCCCCCAGCAGTACAGGCAACCAATGCAAAATCATACTGCGTGTAAGGCTGTAGATTAGAAATCAACATTTGCAAACTATTGCCAGGATAATACTCTTCATTGTTTAATTTCAATATGTACTTGGTGATATCTCCATTTTGTATTGGGGGAGGTGCCCAAGATGCATTGATTTGAGTGGCACTGACAGCCTGCAGAAATGGTGGATCCACTAAAGCAGGAGCTGCTTCCAGCGTCCGTATTGAAGCTGGCTCGCTGGTAGAGCAGCCTCCCATCGTACAGGCAATTATTGCGTAACTGTACACTGTATAGGGCAGTAAGTCTTCATCCGTGTAGTTGAAAGTAGCAGCATCGAAGCTGAAAGGATAGAGAATATCATTCTTTAGCAGCCTGTATGACTGAAGAATGCCATTGGGCTGTTCTGGGGGGGCCCATGATATAAGCACTTTATGGGGGTTAGCTGACACCACAGATAGCCTGGGGACAGCGAGACCTTTGGGGGCAGTTTGACTAGTCTTTGCCACTGTCCAGGAGCTGTCAGTGTAGCCTGCTGCATTCCAGGTGCGTATTTTATATTCATACCTTGTCCATGGCTGTAAACCTTTATCATTATACATGAATGTATTACTTTCAGTGTTATATTCTGTGAAAACAATTTTCTCGTCTTCTGTTGTTGCTTTGTACCCTGCAGCATTTTCTTTTGTGCATCTGTGAATAACTTCATAGCGAATTATTTTTCCATTTGGATTAATTGGATGCAACCAGCTCAGTTCAACATTGGTAGCGTTCACTGCCTGGATTACAGGTGCCATCTGAGACACTGGAGGTGCTTCATCTGTCTGGACTGGCTGGGGTGAAGAACGAGTGCAGCCTGCTGCATTGCAAGCCTCCAGTACCAGGGTGTAGACAGTGTATGGCTCAAGGCGCCTGAAGAGGAACTGGCGAGATAAACCACTGTACTCCAGGTTGTCATCACTGAAAACATTGTAGGTCTGGTGAATAAAGAAAGAAAAAGAAAAAATTGCAGACAGGGAAGAAAGGACAGAAGCCAGGACAAAAGGCTAAAAAGAAATCAACAATTTTTCTAAATAACCAAGAGATGAGACTCCTTAATCTTTGCAATAGGGTAAGACCTATTAACCAATGATTCAGAAACTTACTTCCTTGCTAGTAGCAATCAGCACACAAACAGATCATTGATACAAAAGCAATGCTTTGATCCAATTTTCATGATTTTTTTTCATTCTGAATGCAATAATAAATCACTTACTGACAGTTTGCATTATATTTGATTGTTATCAAGTCTCATTGCAAGGCTCTCACAGGCTAGCAGAAAGACTAGCTCTAAAGAAAATGACTTAAGGAATAAGCCTCCAAATAAACCCCTCTAGTTGCAAACATTGCACGTAAAGGTTTACACCCAGTTAAAAGCACTGAGCTAAAAGAAGTCCCAAATTTCAGAATAACACTCTGTCAAACCCAGGTTTTCTAGAAACACATTTTGGTGATGTCTAATGTATGACAAGTAAGCTTATGAGCTTTCATGTGTAGCTTTCTATGCATTAAATGAACAATTTGGTTCAGTGTAAATGAGCATTTACAGTCATGGGCTAGCACAAGAATGTTAATATTCATTCTAATATAATGACAGAGAGAACTCAGAGTGTCTTGTGCTTACATAGGACTTCTGTCTTATTTAAAACTATAATGCATTTGACTGAGTCTGTTTCAGCAAAAATGTTTCAATTTGATATTCAGCATTTCCTTTCTCTTTTTTTTTGATCAAGTGAAGTGTCAAGATGAAGATTACCTTAATCATGCCATTGGGTTGGGAAGGCTCTGACCATTTTAGCAGCAGAGCCCTGCCATTTTCTTTCTTTTCCACAGTGAAGTTGCTCAGGCCACTGGGTGAAGCTTCCAAAGTGCGCACAGATGTCCAGGGGCTTGAAACCTGCCCAGCATTGTTTACAGCTACGACATGAACGTGATATGTTGTGAAAGGTTTCAATCCAAATAAATGAGCCTGATGCTTTGTACCCTGAAGCAAGAATACAGATGTTTGAGTTAGTTAAAAAAGTAATCAGCATCTGTGGTTTATGTCACTTGGAAAATGAGGCCTCAGCTCTGGGTCACTTCTGACTGCTTTGCAGAATGCCCCATCTGGTTACCAGAATTTTTTTGTTGGGTTTCCATGATTGAGCCTCAAAAAGAAATTCTTAGGCTTTAAAAAAAAATTTTAAAATCTATCCTTATGGTGGTACCTTTGGAGCAGATACTTTGGGAGTCCTGCATAGTCTGAATCTCAGCTGGGAAAGAACTCTCAGTTTGTTAAGCATATGTCTGAGCTCTGCTCAGTGAGGATGAGGCTGCCTGGAACTATGAAGAATTTAAAACCCTGTGGTATATGAGTGAAGTCTGCTTCTACAGAAATCTTACACATCTTATGTGTAAATGTGACATTTTGTAGGCATGCTATCCCATTCTAGCTACTTAGGGCACTGTAATCTGGAAAAACAGTGTTTCCAAGGGGACAGTTTCATGTCCTTACTGAAAACAAACCCCTTAAAAGCAGGGTGGGGGGTGGTGAGTGGGGAAGAGTAGAGACAGAGCAATCTAGTTTCTGTGTTCCTGCTTTGTAAAGATGTTGCTTGAGATAAATTCACTAGGTAAGATGACTGTGGGGCAACCTGCTGCCTTACAAGAACCCTTCCTGTTTCTCCAGGTTGGAGAAAGCAGCTGTATTGCTGATGGGGGCATGGGCAAGCAGGCTAGACCCTCCTTGGTACCAAAGTCTCACCTTGAACCAAGGCAGAGAGGCTAGGAGGACCATGGCTAATCCCACCAGTCTCTGCCAGGGTTGCAAGGGCTGGGGCTGACCTGCCACCACACCAGAACACAGTCCAGCAGAGGGGCGTGTGGGTGATGCAGGCTGATGGACAGTAGCCACGGCCAGAAGGGACCACTGTCACAGCTCACAGCCTTAGGCAGCTTACCCCAAACAGCATCTGACACAGACCTGACACTGCTTGGGCAAAGAGAGGCTCAGCACAAACCCTGATCTAGCCAGGAAGGCAATACAGCCATACTATTATTTTAAACTGTCACAAAAGGCACAGTGACAAACAAAGAACAGGAGGAGACTGTGTAGATTTGTCTGATCAGAGGAGCGAGGAAGAAAGGAGTTCAGCTGATAACTAATGTATTTAATCTCATTTCCAGTTGTACTTTTGCATTAATTATATAGATCTCAAGAAGGGGAGTGCTGGAATTCAGTTGCCTTCATGTGACAGAAAGAGCTGAAGTCAATTTCCCTGTTTCTGTAAGTTGTATTAAGTTGTTAAATGCTAACCCTTCCAATTGCTTAATATTTAAACATTTGTTAAGCTTTCAGTCTCAGAAACAAATTTTAAAGAAATATTAATTTCTTTTTTTTAAATATTAAAAGTTAGATCATAAATATTTAAATAGTTATTTCCTCACAACAATGAGTTAGTCTTTTAGATAAATATAGCACAGCATTTGAATGACCATTATGAATATTAAATCTGAAGATGCCACAAGTACAGATTATAAACATACTTTTCTGATAAATGATTCCTTTTTCTGTTAAACAGGGCAAACACTAGCAAGATTAATAATGCAGAAAAGTATAATTCTTTGTTAGGAATTCACAGACATCACTGCCAAAAAAGCATAAGCTCAAATGCAAATAGCAATCACCTCGAACAGATTATATATAAAAAAGCTCTGGCTGCTGTGGGACATTTAGAGATATCTTTTGTCACAAGAAACATGGAAAGCATGTGGGCTATAAAGCAAAAACATATGTATATTGTCAATAGCAGCACCTGTTCAATTACAGTTTATTTCGGTATGGAGAATTTCATTCAGCCCCTAGATGGCAATACTATCAAACACTTTTTGTAACATGAGTACTTAATGATTAACAACATGCGTTCAGTCATCCAACATACTCAAGGCAGCCATTAAAAAAATAACAAACCTGATTTCATTATAGATTCTTTTAATAAACATTTATGGCTTAGATCCTTGAAAATGGAAGCATTCAAACTGGCATAGCCAAAAAACCTATACAGCCGACTGCAAAATTATGAACTGCAGGTTAAAGAACAGAGCTCAAATTGAGGCTCATGCTTAGCATAAAAATCTGGCATCAGAAATTATGTTGGCACAAAACATGATTAAAATTAGCTTTACAATTGGATGTAGTCTGTATTAATAGTTTTTATGAGGACAGTTATCTATTAGGTTTTCAAACCAGAACTTTTAAAAGCCTAAAATTTACATTCCATGGTTCAGGGGTGGAAATGGGAGGAAGGGAGCACACAACATTAAATTACTGCTCCTGAACTGCTACACAGAGGCTCTCTGAAGGTACAAACACATTATTACATGCATCAGACAAAAAGCAGTGGCTGTGCCTTCTAATGAGCTGTATCATCAGGGTGGGTTTTTGTGACAGCAATCCTACAAAACACCAGATTTCAGTTTTGAAACAGAAACCCAGCATATTTTTCATCACCCTCTACCATTTTCCCACTAAACCCCAAGATTTAATTATTTACAATCCTCGCTGCACTTTGAAATGAAACAAGGATGGAGGGATTTCCTAGCCTGCAGTTCATCATGTTCTCTGGAGACTGCTAAACCATTCCTTCCAGGGATGACTTTTATCCCTGGCTCCTACAGATACTTCTTGAAGAGCAAACGGTTTACATGTATTTTTGTTTTGTTTGGTTTTGAAGTAAGCTCAGGGGATGTACTCCCAGAATACAGAGCCACGCTTTCTCCCCCTGCACTGCTGCCATTGCCAGTTGTGAATTTGCTCAGTTCAAAGGCTGATGCTGAAAAGAGGATGGATGGCAGGCTCGGTGATTCATTTTAAGAATTACTTTATGTCCTCCCATGACATTTTCAGCCTAGAAATACTGTCCTGCTGGAATGGTCAAATATAAATTGCAAAATACACCTTGCAAAGGATAGCACTGTAACTTTGACTTCAGCAGAGAATGACACAGCCTTAAACAGGCTCAGGATCAAAATCATTGCCTGGAATATTCTCCCAGTCTTTCTCCGTAAAGCCATAAACTCATATAGCCCATGTTTACACATGCTAACAGTCCAGATTTCATTCACCATTAAAAGCAAACGAACAAAATAAAATTTTAATGTGAACATTAAGATGTTCGTAGACTGACTGACCATGAAATCCAATGGACTACAAGCCCATGCCATCCTTTCTCTGTCTTCTACTGCAAAGCATTCTCCCTCCATCAGTCATTAAATTAAGAATAATTCAGCAAACATTTAATTGAGTGCACTCTCACATTCCTTCTCTACGGCCCATCCGGATTTTCCATGTAAACACTACAGAAACAGACAACTGAGGCAGGTCATGAGGAACCACTGTGACTTGATCCTTGCCCTACAGTAGAGTCCAGCCTTTGATGTGCCCCTTGCTTTTGGCATCCTGGTCCCCACCCCTAGTGCAGCTCTGGCACCACAATCACTACTCCAGGCAAGACCCCACCTTTGTTTTTGCCATGTAAAAATCTTCACACACTGCCAGTGGCAACAGCAACGAATACACTCCTTGGCTAATTCCACTCTTCTAACTGCAAATTGGGATAGAAGTTATTTAAAATAAAACCTTGTTTTAACACATTTTTCAAAACATAAAACAAGAGAACATAAATCATGAATAATGTATCCATCAAGATTTGCTTCAGATTGCCTTTTTTGTTTGTTTATTTTTTAATTCATGAGCACTGAAGTCACTTAAAATCTGAAAACAAATTAGCATAGTCTTTCATGCCATTCAAATGCATTGGCATCCATAATGTAAGGTGCCTGCCTTCATTGCTACTTCTTGGTCCTCCTCCCGGGCACGGGCAAGGCTGTGCAGCCCTCATGGGTCTGACGATTTTACACTGCCTACTGTGATTGCTTTTGACTACTTGAAGTGCCCCTACGGTGGCAACAGGGTCAAGAGGTCTTTGTAGGTTGAAAATGATCAAAAATTAGCATTGATCTGTAGCTGTCAATAATTCTTTGCACGGGTGGACTCCCTGCACAAATGTTTAAACTGCATACAACTACGCAACCTAGTCATCTTTGAATCTATCGATCTGATGAAGCAGCACTTTCCAGTGGTGTCACTCTGGGCTTTTCCTCTTTTTCTTCAAGGCAGACTAGCTTACCCAGTTGTCTAGGTCTCAGGGCACAAGTTCAAAACCTGACAGACACATCAGAAGATCTCTGAACCACCGAAGAGCTGCCCAACAGGCAGCTTGAGTATCTGCCCCTTCTTCAGGGGTAATCATCAAAGCTCAGCAAGTCATCACCAGTTGTGTTAAGGTTGGGCTCTGGTTTCTTTTCTCTCTCTATCTTCTCTTTGTACTGTAATCTCTATTTGGCAGGTATCTTCAACGCCTGAATAAAAAGCTAGTTCATTCTTTCTGTGAGTCTCTAACTAAACCCAGTAGTGTCAGACACTACCATGCTGCCAATTGTAGTAGTGGTACAGGGGTCCTAACTGGTTCTTTCATAACCTACAGACACAAATAATGGGAAGGTAATTCAGTATGGCTTCCCCTTGTCTAGAGAGGCAGAGATGCTGCACTCTCCCTTGTCAAAAGAGGAGAAAGCTATCGCAGACAGAACATTAATCTGATCATTCTCCAACACCAATTCTGATAATCTCCATCAAGGAAGTTTAACACATTTCCTCCAGAAGTGACAAAAGTGAGGAGGAATGCTTGGAGTTTTATTAAGATACTCGGTTTATCCTCACCTTTGTCATTATCCTCTTTCCGGGTATCTAATCCAGATTCTTCACTATTTTCTGCAAAGCACTTGAAGCACTTCTACCTTGACTCTGATGTTCACTCTTATTTCCCAGACTACTTCTTAGCCCTAACCTTCACTATGAACATTGCATTGCATTCATATTCATATGTAAACCCTAGCTTGTCCTTTGGGTGGCCTTCCTTCCCAGGCTTGTATTACACACAGTGTCTCCTTTTCATTTAAAAAATCTACTCTATTCCTAAGTCTTATGCTGAAATTCACAAGGATATAACTTATGGATACACAAGTAATCTATAAGTCACTTCCTGTAGCAGTGTGGACTGGAATATAAATTATTCCCATGGTAGTACTGAAAAATCTCAAAGGTTAGTCAAACAGAAACCAACATGTTATTCATTTTATCAGAAATTATCTTGCCTACAGGCAAGCAGAATTTCCATTTTTTACCAGAAATTGCTATTGCACTATTCATTTTCTTCCCAATTTGTGTAAAAAAATAATTTTAGATTTTTTCCATGTATTTTTTGTAAATTTCACTCTTAAAATTTTACATTTTAAGAACTTTGCATTTCATTTTAGAATTTTAAATTTGCCTTTCAGCACTTATTTTTTTAATTTCAAATAATCATTTTATTATTTGATATTACCTAACAGGCTTTCCTTTATTACTTTATCCTTTCCTTATATTACCTTATTAGGTAATATAATAATTATATTGCCTAATAGCAGCAAAATGTACCACACTGGTGATATTTTTTATGGCAAATAAAACCCCAAAGAAATTATAAAACACAAGTAGGTAAATATTTAAATAAAAATTTTAAGCTGGTAAAACCAGACATTTCCTTATTAAACCTGAAATAATTTTGAATCATTTTTGCCCAGGGAATATTCATCCAAATTGCCTTTGGTTGACATGAAAAGACATTCTTCCTTTCCCAGCAGAGAGGTGAATTGATGCAGTCTTTTCTTCTACAGTGGCTAGGAAATGACATTCAGAAATTCATTGTATTTGAGCTTGCTTTTTTTTATAAATAAATGTAGGAAAATTTATTTTTAAAATGTATTAGAAGAGATTCAGCCTACACAGGTAAAATACATAAAATGGCTTCTTATTAAAACATAAGCTTTGATTATATGATCGCAAAATATTCTTTCCTTGAGATGATGGTAAAACATAATGCTTTCTTTTATTTCAACTTTAAGAATGTTCTTGCAAATTATTTTTAAAACAAATGGTAGTTTTGCCAACAACACCAGAGAACTGCTTATTTCTTCTCTATGACTTCCAGATCTCATCCTTTCCTAACAGTACCATGCTAGCAGCTTTTTTTAGTCAAACCCCTAAACTGCTCCACCCTGTTTCACTCAGCACATAACTGATTAATTTCCTATATGAATAGTCCCATTCGATAGGACTTGTGGACTATACCTGGAAGAAACCTTTAAAAAAAGCAGTAAACTAAGTTCAAAATATTCTGAAAAAAAGTAATACCTGATACAGAAATATTAAATTGCTTTTCATTTTCCTCCTTCCTGCCCAAGGATGTAAGGAACTGTGAAGTGCATGTAGCTGAATCTGTCTCATGGAGTTGGTGCCTATTTTCACAATAGACAGTTTTCTTTCCTGGCACACCTAGGGACCTGCTGCAGTCTCACCAGGTATCTGAATACCCAGTTTTGACTTGAAAGCAAAGCACCACAAAGAAAACTAGGATGCATTGCACATTGAAATAAAATCAAATAAAATCACATTGGCCTTTGGGTACCAGTACACTTTTAAAACACTAAAATGTTGCCCTTTTGCTGGTTAAGAAAAAACCCTCTGTGCAAAGTCAACATTACTATTTCAGTGATTTCTTACATGGTTCCTAACAGCACTATTTTGAAATACAAAATCATCAGAAACATAAACAACACCCTCATTTGAAGAACAGATTCCATTACAAGCAGCTGGGGAAAGAAGCTACTTCTGACGAACTTTTTTTTGAGTAACTGAAGAGACACCTGAACTGTTTTTAACTGTTTTCTCTCCTCTCCTCTCCTCTCCTCTCTTTCATAATTATTTCTTTTAAATTCACCAAACATCACTGAATGCCACCTTCTCAAAAATGTATTCACATCTGTATTTGTCTAATTTCTACTAAGAAATAGTGAAATCCAAAAAAAGATTTTTTTCTGCATGACTAAATAAATCAAATAAACCAAAATATCAATGACATGACATTCCACTATAGACATCATCTAGAGGACGATGTCAACATGTTTTCCTAACATTAATATTTTATCTCTAACAACACTCACAAGACCTACTGTATAATAAACCAGTTTTGCAGCTTTTCTCTTCCTTCCCCCTATATTTTTTCACTTTAAACCATGTTTATTATTCCACATAATGAGAAAGAGAGGTAGAAGGAAAGAAGCAGCTCTTTTTATAAACTAGATAGCCGATGAGACTGTTTTCTGCAAACTCTTTGGTTTTGGTCAGTTCAAATATGACATCTCTACTTAACCCAATGATAGATATTTTTGCTTTTAATAACCATTCTGGATATGAACAACTAGACCAAGTTTCTCTTCAAAATAAGACAGGTAGAATCTGAAGCCATAAAAACCTCAAACCCTTTTATCTGAGATGCAATAAAGCCTAAGGTAAAATATTTAAATCACACCAAAAAAAAGAAATTATGTGTCACTCTTGGCAAAATGTGCTTATCTTGTATATCCTGGTCTTTAGCTGAATGGGCATGCTTTGTGGAGAGCTGGTGGGAGTGGGAGAGGATAGAGCAGCTGTAACACCAAAGTCTTCATGGTATATGAAATCCAGCATGATATTAAAGCAATGTCAAACCCTACAGAATTGAGCTGGGATGTTTTGTGATGTTTTACATTCACATACCATGTAATCTGGAATCTATATAAATTCCTCAAGGTAGTGTAGAACTTGCAATTTGTTGAGCCTGCCTTGGTCATAAGGGGAATGGGAATAAAGCATCTTTCAGGTGGAGCTTTATAATCTGGGGTAGAAACATGTCTTCAGGGAAGGTCAAAAGCTAGGAAAGGCAAGCACATGAAGTCTGATTGGGGTTTGCATCTCTTTGTTACAACTAGTGCCCTCATGCAGCTGAACTCCAAAAATATGTTTAAAATAACTACCACATGTAATGCTCCTGCTGAGCAATGACTTTTCATCCACTATTTGGTAACATTTTAGAATGGGGTTTCACTCATGGATTTATTCTGTAGTGTCTGTAGGCATGGCAAAAGCAAGACAAGCCACTGCTGCTGTAAAACAGCAGCTACAGCCTAAGGGCTCAAACCTGCAAATGGTAGGGGGTACATCCTCAATATGGAGCATTAGGGGGTTAATGTTATATTTTTTCCTAATGCCATAAATTGTATTTTCCATGTGATATATTGGCTGATGGCCAGAATCAAGTTAGATGCTTTTGTCAGAACAAACAAAATTTGGACTGCCACATCAGTCTTCTTAGTCTCAAATTCTATTTTTATTTTTTTAAGTAATGTCCAGAGTGGCAGGAGCTTTACAGAAGGGCTTCAGTAATTTTAAACCAATATAATGAAACTGTGGATGTTTTTGCTGTCCATAAAAATTGACGATTTATGTCCTTGAACTTCTCAACTCAAGGTATCCTATGGCACTCAGTTTTACCTTGTTGCAGAAAGAACATGCCTTTGTCATTATCAAATGTTTTGGCTTTTGGTTTCATTTGAAGTCTTGTTTTCTAGGAATTCACATTGTCCCTTTATGACATTTGTGACTTCAAATATCTGTGCCATAAGACACCTTCTTCATCTCCTTTCGGATTACCCTGTATATAATATTGTGAAGAAAAGTGGCTCAGAACACTGTAAAACTCCCATCTGATCATAAAATCAGTATCTGAACATTTCTGTTTTCTGTAAAATTTGAAAAAGAGAGTTTGGTTGTGGTTTTGGTGAATGGAAAACAGAGGGGAGATCCCTCATTTTTCCCCTCTAAAATCAATTACTTT
>NW_008686251.1:29489-47818 GCF_000695815.1 Acanthisitta chloris | reverse complement strand
GGAAAGAGAAATGTAAACAGGAATGAAAAGTCTGAAGAAAATCTATACGGGAACTTGCACAAGGACAATCTGAATCTTAACACAGATTGCAGGTGAACTCCCACATCAGTTTCCTTGAAAATGCCACTGAATTTCAGTTGTGCTACATAAAATTAAGACTTTGCAATTACATATTACTTTTCATCGTGGAATCTCACATCATGTTACAAACATTAACAAATAAGTCTCAGGATATCCCCCTGTGTTACTGTGTGCAGCTTCAGGAAACTATCATTAATGTTTTAGACTCTTTTTTACACAGGTACAATAGATGTGTCATATTCTTAAATGCAGGCTTAGTTTATTCCCTTTTCTCAGTCATTCTGAGTCCTTGTGTCTCTCTCTCACCCAACACACGTGGAAAAAAGAGCAGTTCTAACTACTCCTAAGTAGAGGAAGATAGCACAGCCTCAAGGCAATTCACAGCTTTAAATCCCTGCTTTCTGCCAGCACAATGGAAAACAAAAGCAACATTTTAAAGGAGACTAAAAGGATTTTGCTTCCTACTGGTTTATTCCTTCTTCTCTGCCCTGTACTGAACATTCCTAGCTTTTCATGCAAACTTTGCCTGCTACGTTTGCCATCACTTTTGAGAGACATCAAAAGGTAAGCATCAACGATTTAATTGGATTTACTTATAACAGTCAAAGTCAGAGTATATGGCTGAACTTACAATGTCGCCTTTAAAACGAACTGGACATTCTAAAATACGACGGGCCAAAAAGTGCAAACCCCTATCTCTCAAAAGGTTTTCCTTCACCAGGTTTTCCATTCCTTCCCTCAATGCTTTACACTTCCTACATGAAGATACCTGCACTCCAAGCAGACAGTGGCTGAAAAGAAAACAAAGTATGCAGGTAGCAATTTGGGAAAGGTGCACTCCAATTATGCCAATCCATGCCAGGAAAAGAGATTCAATCTAGACATTTTTGTACAGAGCAGTCACAATTAGCAGAAGGCCAGAAACACACTGCCCATGCAGGGTGGAATGCCATCTCTGTCTCTTCTGCAGCTGGAGGGAAGTTCAGCCTATTTTCTGAAGATTAGCGGGGGATATTGACTAGGCATATATATTTAGGTCTACATTTTGGGGACATAGTCCTCAGCAAAGCAGAGTTTCCTATCAAAGTATTGACAGGCTGAGCAGAGATCTGACACATTCCTTCCAGAACTTGCAGGATGTTCCCTCAAGTTCCTCAAGACTGCTGCAGGGGATCCCTGCCCCTCCTGATCATAAAAGCTAGTGGAAAGCCTCAATGAATAGCCTGAAAAGCCCCTGTATCACATGATAAGAGGAGCAAAAATCATGTTTTCCCATTGCAGCTGCTATGGACTGCACTGTTGATGAAAATAGAGGTCCAATAAAGATTAAATTGTATATTGCTGTGTCCCTTAGCAGCTATGTCTTACCCTATGAAGGCTCAGAATCAGTTGCTCTTTCAAAGAAAACAAGAAGAAAGAGTTTGGTAGAGTAACTGGAACAGAAGCCACGTGCAAGTTTAGTCTTGTAATCAAGTGACCCCAGTGAATGGATGAATATCCAGATTTTTGGCTACAATTCTCACTAGTTTAAGCCTCTTAGGGCACACTGTTTGGAAGAAACTCACCTTGACACAGCTTATGAAGCTGTGTCTGCAGACTGCCCATTCCCATTTTCTATGCTGTCAGACAAACACGAAATTCATATACATACACAGAAAAGTAGATGGCTAAACCTGTTGCAGTGTGAACAAGAAAAGCAGCTAGCTAGCTTCACTTTGAAATGCTACTGCATAAATAAACCAGAATCTTTTATCATGTCTTTTCATGTGGTTACACATTCATTAGTCCCTCCTGGTGTGGCTTGGGCTTCACAGTGCAAAGCTCCTGCCAAAAGAGAAGAAATCTGAGCTGCTTGTGGCTTGCACCAGCAAGATGCAGTAGTTAGGAAAGAGCTGAAAGATGTAAATACTGACAGATTACTTGAAAACTGAAGCATAACAAGTTTAGTTCCAAATCTGTGTTTTCCTTGGATATTTAAATTAATTGGGGAATTAAAATAGATTACTAAGCCAAATGGTATATAGTTAAGCTTAGTAGAGAACAAATAGTGCTGATTTCAGAATTGAAAATGTCTTTACAGCACATTATTGACTCCAGCATATTAAGTTGTAAATCCACTAGTTTCACTCTCATCTATTGATTAGCTGCATGTATGCATGTTATAAATGAGCAATCCAAAGAGAAATTACTACAATTTAGTCACTTTGGACTAGACTTGTAAATGTATTCAAGTGCCCAAAGATGCACTTGAGGCACTACAGATTTCCATGGGCACTGTGGAAAATAAAGCTCCTACATTCCTACACAAACCTTGTGTAGCTAGTGTCCTCAGTTACTCTTTACACTCTGCAATCAGGGAAGGAGGTTCCTCCAAAGGGATAGTCAGATGTTTATGCTTAACCTCTGCTTTGAGTAGCCTGTCAAAGAAACCTTGCTCTCGCTCAAGACAAATTATACAGACTAGCCTATGTAAGCCACCTAAAGCAAATTTTTAGAACTGAGACCTGTGATTTTCTTCTTAAATTCACTTAAGACTCAAAGAGCAATGAAGCCAGTGAAAACATTTTCAATCAGCACACAGAAACAGACCATACAGGTCTGCTCTATCATCTTTCTTAATGTGGAACAGAAAACAATTCATAGCTAAGTTAGACTGCAGAGGTTTCAAAACACTTCAAAATCAATGCAAGCTTCCTTTTGCCTTTTCAAGGATCTTTAATCAGGATCTTCAGGAGCAGAAGAACAAAACTACAAGGCAAATGTAGAAGACACTCAGCCAGAACAAGAAATGGCTTTAGTTAATCTGAAACAAATATCTATTTAGTTAATACCGAAGCAAACATCTTTGAGTCTTGATTTTCATGCACAGGTCAACATGTTGGAGATGATCTTCAGTCTGAGATGATGTTACTCAAGTAAGTGCAGTTTAAAATTTCCTTCAATACCCTGAAATCAAATATTAATACAGGGGTATTGATGTCCTATTTTAAATGTCAAATATCCTATTTTAAAAGTCACATGTTCTCAACTCTATTTGTCCTAAAAGGTGGTACTGTATTTGACATCAAGGAAACTAGAGCTCAAACTATTTTGTTACTGCATGGAAAAGGTGATGTTTTCTTTCTCATTTGCTCTAGGGATGTCTATTTAGTCTTTTTAAGCCAGGGCTTTCGGTAACATTAAGCACAGCACTTAAATATGTCACTGTATTAAGCCACAACTATAGTATAAATCTCATGATCTATTGGTACATCATGGGTCTAGCATTTCTAGCATAGACTAGCATTAGAGAAAATCTAAATTATCATCTGTCTTGAACCCCTGAAGAGAAAACAATAAAAAATAATTTTATTATATACCATAATGACAAGAATAATACTTCATCTGGGAGAAGATGTCTTCAGACTTCTCATTAATTCTTTTTGAAAGCCTGTTGAAATATAGGAGCTCTGCAAAGTTTCATTCATTTTGTTTGTGCAGAGTAAATTTTTCTTTATAGCAAAAATACAGAAAATTTATCACTGCAAGGAGTCTACTTCTCTCACTCTTGTGCAATATTAAATCTGCTTTTGCAATTCTGATTTTGTGGGACAATTGTAAACTTGGTGCCCTTTTTTTTTCCCCAGTCACTAGAGTGTCATCTCCACACTGCATGGAGTATTTGTCTCAGACTAGGAACTCTGCTCTGGATGGGAAAACAATAATTGATGCATTCAAACATGCAGGAAGTGGACTTTGAAAAATAATTGGAGAAAAATTCAGAACCAAAACGAGTAATGATTTGTGAATATGCCCTGGTAGGTTAACTAGATACTGGTACCTCTGTACATCTTCTGGTTCTGGTTCTGACTCCTCGAGTCATTTTGGCACACACTGCAGGGGTGTCACTGAGATGGACCATACCCCAGCAGTAGTATTGTTTGTGTCTTAGGATGGTGTGGGCACAGAGGTGTTTAGCAGACATATGTGCCACATAAAGAAGGAAGGTAGAGCAGCCATGAATTAGTTCAGTTGCAAAGTCAAAGAGCTTGAGGATATTGTGCTGCAGGTCCAGCTGCTGCTCTTGAACCAGCCAGAGGTTGCCCTAAGTGAACATGTAAGTGGTTGTTTGTCTCCTAAGGCTTTGCCTGTGTAACCACACAGCCTCCAGTAACCTTTAAAGGACATTACCTGACTGATGCAGAATCCTGCCAAGAGACTGCAGGACCCACAGAATATCTGCAAATAGAAACAACTTCCTAACAAAAATCTGAAAAACACAGAAGCAGTTTTCTACTAGACCTTCAGGATGAGAATTAATTTCTGCTTCCTATATCACTCATAGTCTCTAAATGTGCTCTAAGAAAGGAAGGCTTGGAAACAGAAAAGAAGGCAGGAAGAAACAGTTTCCACAGATGTGGTGGACGGAGTAAAGCAGCCTGAAGTTGCCAGAGGTGTAACAGATGACCTTTGATATCCTAAAAGCTGTAACATGGCACCTACTAATAAGGTGAAAAACATTTCTCTGAATCTGGTAGCAATTTTGGCAGAGGTTCTTGCAGCAAGCCCTCCACTTCACGGGTAGAAACCTTCTCTCCACGCTCATAGTTTTTCTTGGCACTCATAAAGCAGTTCAATGAGCATATACTTTCCAAATCTTCTGGCCTGTCAGATGCTAGTAAAGGGACATCTGTACCAATCTCTTTCTTTAAAGATCAAAGATATTTTCTTTAATGAATGCTAAAGAAACAGACTTTAAAATACTGTATATTTTTTAGAGTTAAACAATGAAACCCGTTCATTATGGGTGCTTTTGAGTAGAATACAATCTACATCTTTGGATGCTGCAGATCCCATTTGTTATGCATTTCTGTGACTTTGGTCAGATAAAATGTTCAAGATGCTGAGAGAAATACTTGTAGTTTATGAGGAGATAAACTTCTAAATTGGACTTGTTTCCTTCTAATACAGGTTGCATATATGTAAACTACACATTGTACATAGAAAGTTTTAGGACTACCATCCTCACAGGAGCCTACTACTTTCTGCCTTCAGTTTCTTTGGAAACAAACCAACCAAGCAACCATAAATTACTTATGTTTCGATGTTTTCATTTGCGAATGTACTGGTACTGAGAAGCAAGAAGGACAAGTATAAAGACTGTTGTGAACTTTATTGAATCTGATTAACTGTCTGGTTTGGGCTCAATTTAAATTTGTCAAGTGTAAAAGTCTCCTGTCATCTTTTCCCTGCTCCACGCACAAATGAGATCTTCACACAATTCAGAAACTGTGCTAAGTCTGAAGACAAATACAAGAACTGCCTGTCAGGTCATTCAACAACCAGCCAACCCAGACAGCTAACTCGCAATCTCCCTTCCCTTTGTCTGTTCGACATTGCTCAGTTGTGCTTTCAACATTGTCAAAATGCATTTCAACCAGCGTGAAGATCCAGCAGGAACTGGATGCCCTTGTAAGAGTGTGGAAGTTTCTGCCTTCGAAGAGGCACAGACAGAGGAAGCAGAAGCTCTGCTTGCACAGGAGACCCAGAATGATGTGGTCAAAGGGAGCAACTGGTAAGAGTGGGGCGTAGGACCCCTCGGTTTCCAGCAGCCACTTCAAAACTGCTACAGACTGCTCCAAGTGCACATTCCCTAAATCACTGCTGTGCACCCAGTCAGCTAGATCCCAGACTAGAAACCTGACTGTGCTGGGTTAGATTACCAAAAGGCCTGGCATATACGAACTATTAAAAGCTGCACGTGGTTTAATGTAGAAGTGTTCAAACTCAATATTTCAAATAGCATTTATTACAAACTTCTGTGATATTTCCTCTTTGTATGGTCACCTAAGGGTTTGCCATTTACAAACTTAATGTCTGGATGAGTGTTTTTGAAATGAAATCTCATTGGCTAATTATTCATGTTATTTAATTACAATTTAATTTCCACATTGTATGATGAATCACCAGAATCAGTCAGTAATGCACCTGCTGACCGGGGAGCTACTTTCATTTTGCTTTTCATAGCAAATAAGTTAAAACTACTTTCAATAGACAAATTTTTGAGACTGCTAACTCCGTAGTAACATTTCACAGAGCTTTTGAGCTCTGAAACCATTTTAATACTCTGCAATTCTCCCAGCAGTCTGAGACACAACAGAAAGTCCCATTATGATCTGAAAGAATAAAAAGAATGCTTCAGTTTGAAAAGAGAGTCACATTTTGGATTTCTTCTTCATACACAGTTAACTTTATATACAGCTGCAGTATAATGTGATAGTAAATTTATAGTCACTTGTTCAAAATGCATCAGAATATTCAGTAATTTTTTTTTCTGTTTTTAAATCTCCACCAGAGTCTGTGTGAGAACTGGAATAAATAAGCAGCTACATTTTCCCATACTGGAAAAGTTCCAGAAGGGAAAGGGCTCTTGACATTACAGAGCTAAAGGAGTTTTCAAGACACTTTCTATTTCCATACTCGTTCTTTTGTATGCTAGGTTGCCTGCCATTATGTTTATGTAATTCTGACAGTGTTCTTAATGACACACTAACAGATTGTAAAACACGCTGCTGGCATTTACTTGTTTTTTATATTTTTAAAACAATGTCCTTCATGTAACAGTAGTTAAGCGCGGCAGAAGGACATCATTAGAGCCATGGTTAAACTGTAATTTACACCATTAGGAAGGCAGGAGCAATTTTTATTGCCTGGCAATTTTCTTGCTGAAATATTTGGACCATATGGCTCAATTTGTGTAATAACCTTAATTTCAGCACCCTTCAGGTCTGCCTCCATCTCCTACGGAATGGTAAAATGCGGTTTAGCAGAAAAGGCAACTGTCTATACTTAGAGAGTTGAGATTAATAACATGTCACGTCCTGTTTTTGGTGAAGGAATTCGAACAGCAGCCAGATGGTATCTCTACAAATAACTGTCAGGGGTCTTGATCTAATCAATACAATGTATTAATACATCTCCCTTCGCTGCTTCTCGAGGGGCTAGCATACAACATCTGGAAAGATTGGGGGGACCGCCAAGTAAAAAGCTGATCCTTTTCAGAATCAAACTGAGCCCAATTAATTTTTCATGTATACTTGATAACAGTTTCATAATGAGCTATGCGTCTTGACGGAGTTAGGGTTGGCGGCATGAGCGGCTTGTGCTTCCTATCCCCATTCAGTCCACTTACAGAAACCAACCCATTAATCAAACTATCTGGCATAAAACTGAAATCTCAGCTCAGCAAGAGATCAATAACCATCCTTAAAAAAAAAAAAAAAGAGCAACAACAAAGACCCCACCACAGAACCAGGCTTTAGTGGGCAAAAGTACCCAGGCATGACATTAGGAATTACTTTAACAAAACCCAAAACTCAGAACCGTACTCACATGACAAGTACCTACAACATAGCATTTAATATTAGCTTCCTGTCAAAAAGTAACATTTAAGTCCATTAAAAATACACTGCCATTCTGCTTTCTAGATACAGAGGCCATCTGGCCCCTATTCACCATAATTGCTCTTATAGTCTCAAAAATAATATTTATATAATGCTGTAAATTAACAGACGGATGCCCATTCCTTCTCCCAAAGAGCTTTCTGTTGATAAACTCATGTTTTAGTGCCATGCAGATATTAGGGGTTTTGCCCCCTAAAAAAAAGAGGGGGTAAGATTACAGGCAAGATTATACACGCATTCCAGGGCTTTTTGTAAAGCCTGAAAGGAGGAGAGAGAGAGGTCACTTGGCAGGCAGAAAATGGGAAACTGCAACAAGCATAGGGGAGATGAGCTTGAATGAGGCTGTGAAGCTGAGTGATGGGAATGGATTCAAAAGGGAGCAGTAAAGAGAAAGGACAGGAGGTCAGCAGAGAATACTAAACTTATCTTGCATAGGACGCCCCACGGTTGTTTGATGAGAATGACTTTGGTAACTGTAGACCTGGATTAGATTCAAATGGAGTCCCCAGCGGTACGAGGCTCTATGCTATACTACCAATTCCCATGAGTCATATGGCTGTGTTTGCTTTTTTATAATTTTTTTTAAAACAAAGTAGCATTCTCTGTTTAATAAAATTACCCACTGCTTGCTAAAATTCCCCATGAAATATTAGCATATGACATAATGCTTCTTAAACAATTTGAATAAAAGGCTTTATCTGTGGAGGGAAGTGGACCTGAAGGGTAGGATGGGGGCTGGGGAGTGGCCTTTCTAATTATCATCTGAAGAATTCCTGTATCTGTAACTCTTGGGCATGACTCTGGGGATTTTAGGAAGACGCCCTATGACTTCACCAACAAAGAGCATTATCTCGGAGTTGCCTGATGTACTCACTTAAGAATGCTGGTTAAATGTGAATTAAAATCTAGTCAAATCCAATTAAGCATTTTTAAACAGATATCTAATTTGAAAAACAGCTGTACATATTACCCAACAAATTTCTGCCTCCTCCTTCTTTGTTTTTATTTCCTACTTATATATGAAAAAGCATCTGTAGCTTACCAAAACCTTGTTTTGAAAGCAGATTTAGTGTAGTCACATAGGGCAAAAAAGGAAGAATGCCCCCATATTATATCTTTCTAACAAATTATACTTAATAAGGTGAAGGCTTGTGGGGGTTTCTGTTTTGTTTATTTTGTTTTTACAAATTAAAAAACATTCTGTCAATGGCGTTTTTCTACAGTGCCTGGTTAGCTTAATCTTATTCTCACAACTCAAATGCAAGACTTTCAGAACAATGTCATAGAAAAGAGTATAAATATAAAGCACATATAAAAATATATAGAGAAAAACAGCACGTAGAGCATTTATGCAATCCCATTTTAGTTATCTGCCTTTAGGATTTGTCAGATGGTCACCTATTCTCTTATGACTGCAGATGCACAAAGATTACCACTTCTAGAGTGCTGCCCACCACCACCTTTCTGTCAAAGGGTACCATCTTTTAAATCTGTGAAACTGCATAATTTCATCATGTGGGTTAAGAAAGTTGATTCATCAGTGTAAAATCAATCACCTTCTTTTGACTGACACATGCTAGTATGAGCTGCATCAGAGCTCGTGTGAACAGCTGCAGCCCAAGGAAGGTAAATGTCCATGCCTTAGATGTTTTGGAGGTTTCACAGCCTAGAGAGGACATTCATGCTCTTAACTAGTTAGATGCCTGAAGTAAATATCTTGTAAATATCTTTCAAAAGGCCTAATTCTACATGTGTTGCACTCATCAAAGAAAGACCTACACAATGGGTGAAAAATGCATCTTGCACAAGGAGAAACCCAAGGATAAAATACACCCCATATTTCCAAAGAGGCAACTAATTTATTTGTAGAAGAAATTACCTATTGCTATAGGCACTCTGGTCTAGTCAATCTAGAGTGTGTGATTAGGCACAGTCAGACATAACTCTATCAGTGTTTTTACTTCTGGTCCAAAAATTTAGTGAAAGACAAAGCTATGTTAACTTCATGTTGCACACTGAATTAGTAAGAAATTTTTCAAGAAAAAATGCACTGTAATATACTTCTTTGCTGCAACCTTCACTAATTCAAATCACCAGTTGCCTGACAACATATTGAGACCTCACAGACACCAGAGAGACCTTTCCCTGCTACCTTGCATCCCAACTTGCAAGGATTCTTTCATTCTTGGCAGAGTTCCAGCAGGGTGTAAAGTTATCTTTCTGAGGCTGCTGAAAACATCCAGGAGACAGCAAAGTAGCCTTGGTTACAGTAAGGATGGTATAAATAGAAGAGCTGAAGCCTCTTTCTCTCTCCCCTTTCTCATCTAGTTCTATTACCACAGTACTTCAAAATCATCAAAGTTGTGCAACAATCCATTTCATCCTTTCTGTTTTAATTAGGCAATTCTACATGTTTGTCTTTGTAGGTGGGGCTTACTGAAGCACTTAATCAGTTTCTGGAGGGGCATCATCGTGCCAATCCCAATGCTTATTTAAACAGAGCCGTAGTGCCAAATCCAGCATATTCTGCAGCAGCATGGAAACAACAGAATCTGTGAGACACAGATTGCTTCACACATTTTTTTTTTAAGCAGTGCTCAATGTGAAGGAGCACTTGTCCTGTATTCATCCTGTGTGAGCTTAACAGGTCTAAAGATTAAAACATGGAAAGCATTTTATATTATTGGGCTTTCCTGGCAAATAAAACAATTAGAGCAATTCCAGTACAAGCCCTTCCTGAAACTGTGCTAACGAGGCTTTGAATCTTAAAAACTGCATTTAAATCAAGCAATTCATTTGCAAACCCATCACATACAGCACACACGTAGTAGGTGTGGATCATTTCATTGAAATTAGAAAGCAAATGTCTCTATACATGAGAGGTCACCAGTTGTTGTAAGTTAAAATCTTTTCACTGATAGGCATAATTAAAATACTCTAACAGTGGTTTCAGTAATTTAAACATTGCAGTATTGTTGTAATATTTTTCTAGGCTTCAAGAGTTCACAATTGTTTGGTCCAATCAAATCTGGGAACACTGGAGAAGTTATCACCCATCAAGGTAATTACTTTCAAGTTGAAATAATTACTCCATCAATGTTAATGGTCTTTCAACTTCAATAAAGCACTCACCTGCCGATAATCACAGCTAACCTCTTGCTCTCATGCAATTCCCTCTCTATTTAGCAGGTTATATTACAGCCGTTAGAGTGGTCACTTGTCCTGAACAGCTGCTGAATTTCACTTTGATCGTCTGTGAACCATAAAAAAATTAGTCATCTGTGTATGATTTCCCCCTAACCCATAAGCCCTTGCAGAGCTAAGGAGATGATCTTTTGGCTGTATTAGGGCACTGCTGAGTAGCCATCTTGTTTCTGGTTGTGGCTACTTTCCACTCACTAACAGCAGCACAGTAGCCTCATTAACTTTTGCCCTCCACTGCCGTTTACAGCTTTCACTCTTTGCTAAGTAGCACATCTTCTGAATTTATGGCATGTGCAGGGATTACACTCCTCTTGTTTTCTTGGAGTGCAGACCATTTCCCAGGCATCTGAAATAGGCATGTATATAAAAAAAGTTTCACTGATCCCTCTCCTTTGCATATATTTTTGTTATTCTTGTGGCTACAATCTTCATTACTCCTTCTGGTTTCACTGATCCCTCTCCTTTGCATATTTTTTTTGTTATTCTTGTGGCTATAATCTTCATTACTCCTTCTATAAGAAAGTTGTCACATACAGTCCCGCATACTGCATTAGTGAATAGTGTTATGTACAAGGAAGTTAATAACTATGAGGTATCTCTAATGCTGCCAGATGTTTACTGCTCTATAGGAGGAAACAGAAATGAAGGATTACACATGAATGTATTAAGTATTTCTAAATGCTATGAATAGAAATGAACGAACTCTGGATGCAAGATTCCAGACATGAATGTATTAAGTATTTCTAAATGCCATGAATAGAAATGAACTAACTCTGGATGCGAGATTCCAGGCGTGTAAAATCCTGCATAGGATGTGTGTATACATGGCAGTACTGGCCACTCAAGATTATTTCTCATATTATATTTTTGATACAGAGTTTTTCAACAAGTAAACAATATTTAATATTCTTACTCTAGTTGTAAATTTGGTATTCAAACTGCTGCCTGCTTATAACAATATAGTCATGCAAGCCAAAGCCTCATCCTCCTACCAAAGTCTTTAATATTGCTATTCTGCAGTATGTCCACAGATTTCCCTACCATGGATGAAGCACCTGCCAAGAGGAGCTTGGCCAGTGTAGTTATATACCCTCTCCCCAAATAAGATAATGGAAGCCAACATGTGTTCTCAGCTATTATCATAGCTGCATCCAAACCAAAGGCTTTGCAGGCACAGTGATATCAGCAAAGAGGCGTTAATTTTTTACACCCCAAACTGGCATAGCTATGCCAGTTTGGCCTTTAAGGATAAATTTGGCCTGAGAGGCTCACACTGCAAAACACTTTGTGAGAAGACTTGTGCTTTTGGTAGTCACAGGTGCAGGATTTCCCAGGACTAAGACCTATAATTCTTACATCTATCTCTTGCACCCTCTAACAAGCACATTGTACTTTTAACTACACTTTGATGAGGTGACTTTAACACACCAAGGCCTTGACTCAACATAATAATAATTGAAGGACACTGCCCCATAGCAAGCAGAGTTTTTCTTTTTAACCCTTGTCTCGGTGCTTTTCCTCCTCCAAGCACATTCTAACAGCCACATATTCTTATGGGTTTTGCTCATCTTCTTGCCTTTGAATTCTCCTGCTCATGATAAACAACCAAATACTTGATACAATTGTCATGGGAAAATCACACACTCACAAAACATCCACCAAGAAATGTCCACAGTTTCACCTTACAGCAACATTTGGAGTACAACAGTTAAAGAGCTGTGATTCTGTGATGCCATTTGGCAGGCACTGGCTTTATAATGAGATCAGCTCTGGGTTCTATGTTCACAAGCTTAAGCCTTAAGTTCACAAGAGTGAGATGCTTGCTTTGACAATCTAGTCACTTTATGCAGATTTCTGTAAATGAGAACCTACTGTCAATCCATTCCTCTATAAACACATCTGTCTTGTGTTAATGCTGTCAAGTAAAGACACTAAATATCATTCTTTCTTTAGAGGGTTAAAATGAACTGAAAAGACATTGTGGGAGACACTTGTACTGCTGTAACCAGACTTGACTTGACTTTACTCTGCAAATAAACCAGAATGTCAGTTTAACTTGCTGTCACCTAACATCTGTCACCACACTCCTGGCCAAACAAGCTCAGGAAAGGGGTGACACTGCTCTTTAACTGTGAGGCATCAAAATGGCTCACGTGTATGTCACTTGCTTCTAACTGTGCAGGGAGATCTTCCTTTCACTTCAGTGGCAGCAGCTTTTGCTCCTAGAACTGAGTTCTCATTTTATCTCTAGAGGCAGTATAAAATTTCAAGGGGTCAGTGATAACCTTAAGGTACCAGGCAACCATACCTTTGACACATTAATTCAAATACTTATTAATGCACCTTAACTGGAGAGTGAATAGCTGCATTTTGGGCAGGTAGAGTGGATAAGTCTGTCAAATTGTTTGAATACCCAGAAGATGCTTTTCATTTGGCTCTCGAAATGGATGGAAACGAAGCTGTCAAATTAGAACAGTCTGCAGGGATGTTAGCGAAAGCTTAATTTGTATCCTGCAGTGTCACAAAGACTGTATTTCTACTTTAGGTTTTCGTCAAGCTTTATGTCCTGTGGCAGGCGACCAAGGTGCAACTGACAAGCACAAGGGTGGGATTGGCTACCGTGATTCTAGCACTGCTCTTTTTTTGTGGAATAATCTAATGGGATAAGAATGGAGTCTAACAGATTAAATAAAGGACCAGACTCATTCCTTGCTTAATACTTTAAGTCTTGCTTGTAACATGGAAGCTTGTGTGAGAGAATGACTAATGGCGTATCCCACAAGGGAGCTCCAATAGAGATGCTTTAGGAGATTAAATGATTTAGCCTAGTACCCCTGAAAGCTATATTTTAAAGGGGTAGAAGTTTAATCATTGGAATGCTAGTTCCTTCACTAAAATTACATTTTAATTAAAGTATCTCATTCACAAAGCTACAGTTCAGGGCATAGCTGCAATTTCATGATAAATTTCTATTTTTAAGGGTTTATAACTTTGAAAGTTGGTGTCCAGATTTTTGTCTGCTGGAATAGTTGACCTAACCTCCTGAAGATATCTTTGATAACAGGACTCAGCACAATTTATCTCAATGACTCTGATTCAAAGCTTTAGCTGTTCTGTGATATTCAGAAGAGGTAGGATTCAGATCTCAGGTCCATGATATAAATCAGAAACAACTCTGAGTTCATGCAGCTGCAACAGCTTAAAGTGAGTGCAAGTGATGGAGGAGATGTGCAGAAGGATACTTCCCTAAGAAGTAGTATAATATCTAAAATAAAAAGGGTAACAAATATAATAATCAATACATGTTCATGACAAAGGGCAGTAGAAAAAGCATGCAAGTCAGCTGTGCTGCAATGCTAGTAGCACAGCTATACATATGCTGCCAGAATGTCATTTTGATTCAGGATAGTGTTTGGGGAAAATAAACGATTTTGGAGCCAGGAAAATACTAATTCAGTAAATAATAGCTTGTTAATCTAAAAGGCTTTTAACTGATGCTGTTAAAGAAACACACTGTGGCAACATTATTTAAAAGACCATTTTGGTAGGTTTTATTACCCACAATACAACCATCTTGGACATTTTCTGTTGTTGTTGGCATGCTTAGAAGACATTGCAATGCATGACCAGCCAGGTCAATTCTGATGCTCAGCAACACATTGCATGCTGCTGAAGCAGGGTATTAGGAGAAGCCCTGTCATTTCACTGGTTTTGAAATCTTATGTGTACCATCACAATTATGATTGTAATTATTTTTCTTGAACAAGTTAAGGGAGATAATTACCAAAATGCCACTGAAGTTCAATAACTTTAGAATCCCAATCTACTTTTTAAAGCCTAGCATGCTGTGCAATGCTGCACAATTGCTTCAGAAAGCAAAAGTATCTATTCCTATCATTCAGTCCAGAACCTGTTTCCTTTTCCAGAAAAAGGTGTATTACTAACTTCATCTGTTTAGGTTTCCAGGAAGCTACTCACAAAACTGCTTTGGAATCATATGATCACAAGAGTATGTAAGATACCTGAGCTGGAAACTTCTCCTAACATGCCACAGAGAGATTTGTCTGAGCCAGTTACTTGAAGGTTACTATTGGGTATTCAAGAGAAAGCTCTTTAGGATCCTACTTGAATGTCAAACAGATACTTCATAATAGGAGTAATTAAGGATTTAGAGGATTTTTGGTGTTATTCAACACAAACTCAGACTATGAAGATTGTTTAGGGAAAATTCTAGGTTTATGAAATTGAGGTGGCATTACTGAAGAAACCAAACTTTATTACAACCTCCCTAAACATTTTCAAAAACTCATTTTCAGAAGACAGCCAAGTACAATGGCTATCCTAACATAGAGCAGTTCAGTCCAGCTATCTATAAGCTGTCTTGCTATAGAAAGCCTGGAATGAAATATACAGAGGGGAGGAGGAGTGGTAAGTGCACAAACCATAACCATTTCTGTCACTGATTTATGCAACACTGTTAGTCAGTTCACAAAACAGCCTGCCCTTTCCTGAGTCTATTCCTCCACATATGGAAGAGAAACAGGAAAAGAAAGGGAAGGGAGTGACATATTAGCAGTGCAAAGTAACATTCTAATATAAATATATGTAGTGGAATTAAAAGTAGATCTGCTTTAATTACCGAGGAATTATGAGAGGAACATGAAAATGCATGCCATATATAAACGATGCAATTACTAATTAATTCATTCACTTTATGATTCTGACTGAATAAAAAACCCTAGAATTGTATACAATGAGGACAGATGTTGCTACTCTTTGTGCAGATCCTGTGAACCCCTTTTGACAGCCAGACAAAAAGCTCAGGACAGTATTTTTAGAACGAGGCTGACAAAGGTAGATGCATGTGCTTAATTCCTTCAGACATGACCAATACATGCTTGCAAGTAATCTACTTTCCTCTACCAGGAATCTCATATTAAAGTGAAAAGTTTCAGTCTGGATTGGGCCAAACACAAAATTTAAACCAACAAAACTGCTGACAATTGGAAACTCCACTTTTCCAATGAGTTTTAAAGGAGATTTTAAAATACAGCAGAGATCAAAGCAGAGTAAAAACCATTTAAAACTGTGGTCCAGTTCTTACCATTACAGTTAGTGCTGTAACATCTGGGGTGCTGAATGTTGGGTCGCTGCTTTTTTCTTGATAGACTACTCGATACAGAGATATAACACCATTGGGAAAGACAGGCTGGGTCCAGTTCAGCCGCACTGAGTATGCGCTTGTTGCTTGTGCCCAAGGCGCTTCCATGCCCCAAGGGGAAGCCTCCAGAGTCTGGGTTGAAGCCCACAGGCTGTCCACTGACCCCACAGAATTTTGAGCTCTGGCACGATATTCATAGAGAGTGAAAGGCTGTAGAACATCGGACGCATCAATAAATTCCAAAGCTCCTTCAGTCCAGATGAACAAAAGCAGCTCTTCTTGACTGCCCACAGGACGTCTGGAATCAAATCAAAAGTAATGTATTGAAAATTTAAAATAAGTTTGAAAGTCCTGTGGTAGCAGAACCTGAAGTTCCAAGTTCAACCTGTATCTCCATAAAATACAGAACTTATTTCTATAGGTTACACACATACAAGGATCTGCCTACTCATCTTTGCACCTTAAATGCATTTCCCTGAACTTGTGTTAGGTGTTGAGCAGTGAAGAGGAGATTTTTGTGGCAATCACTTAATTGTTCTCCTTTATCTAGAGGAATACTATAAAACACATCAAACAAGTGTTCTGCCACAGTCCATAGTAGCAGCGTAACAATACAATAGCATATTGTCCTTTTAAGAGAGAACACATGAGATATGAGACTTTCAGAACTTAGAACATCAAATTTTGAATCTGGATATAGTTGCTAAGTAATGACCTGAAATGCAATATGGGTGTGAGTGTTCAACATTTCCAAAAATCAAGTTATTTATGGAGGCAGTCACCTCAGGATTCCTCATTTATGGGAAACTTATGACCAATTTACTGGAGAAAAATTTTACCTAGTGAGCAAGGGGTAAATATTCTATCATGCCCTCAAAACTAAAGCAACGCACTTTTAAATTCTGGTTTGCTTAAAATAAATATCCCGTTTTTTTCTTGTAAATGGAATAAGTAATCCCTTGTGCATAAACTTTGCAGAATTTGCAGCTCCACCACAAAACCTCATTAAAATATCACAAGCAGTGCTCTCTGAAATAAACTACATTTTTTTTCCAGTGCTGTTTTTGTTTAAAAATGCAAACTTAAAATACATGAAGACAATTCACTGTATAGGTTCTTGGCAGCTTTTCTGTTCTTATTTTTGTACATACATATATATTTGTACATATATATATATGCATGTATACATACAAACATATGCACATGTGTACACATATATAAGTATATATAGTGTTCCTAATATAGATATGCTTGTGCTGGTCCTGGTGATATTCTGAGTACCAGAGATTACAGATGATCCTCAGCCCCTTTGTAATATGGCCTCTTCTACTATATAATTTATAACATTGTAATAAGCCAAGCACTCATCTTCAAAACAGAGTTATCAAATCAATTCTTTCACTTGGCATAAAAATGTTTGTGTGAAATTAAGTTGGTTACATTTAAACACTGTGATAAATCTCAATGACAGTTGTGTTGTACTGCACATGAATTTAAGTATTTACCATACTCTTCACAGGAGCCTTGGCCTTTGCAGAACGTAAAAACACTTTCACCCTCCATGCCAACAACAAAAAACCAAATTACATTATCTGCCACTTTTATTGCAAGTAGGGCAAATTTGCAGAAGTAAAATTGGTTTGTCTGGCTACTGGGTGTCATCATCACTACACTCACATACAGAAGCTGAAGAACATTTCTTTGGCAAGAGAAAATCCATGTTTCAAAGAATTCTGTTGGATTTTATTTTGTTAAATCAAACCAGGAGTTAAATTTAAAAATACAAAATGTAGTCATTTAAAAAACCCCTGATAATCTTAGCTGCCTGTAATAATTCACACCCAAGTGTTTACATGCAAGTAGGAAGAATATAATGACTGCATGTGTGTACACAGCTGTTTATTCATCCTTTCTGTATATGCATATATAAGGCATGCATGAAGACATTATTTTCTTATATGAAGCTAGAAAGTTTTGCTCTGTTCTGAGATAAACAGACCATATGGACACTGTTTAGTTTAAAAGGGTTAAAGTGTGATTTTAAAAAAAATAAAAAAGAAGGGTTTTGAGGTACAATTTCTCTAGTGTAGTGAAACGGCCAAATTATAAGATGTGTTGATACCAAGGTTTGGTTGGCAGAACTGGGCAAAGAATGGCAGGTAGAAGAAGCAGGAAAGATCCCTAGAAATTCTCTTTCTTATAGCATAATGTCTGTAAGAGTCAAGTTCTGAAATTTCCTATTGTCTCCAAAATTCCATCGGCAATTTTTAAAACAATTCCCCACAGTCTATTATAACAGCAAATTAAAACAGGCAGAACTTTCCCTTGGATGCTGTTCATTGATGTAATGCAAGACACATAATTCTGAAAGATGAATCACGACTGTGCCTTTCTCCTGCACCTAAAAATATAGTCTTTTCCCTGTGTACTCAAAAACATGC
>NW_008686251.1:26719-29467 GCF_000695815.1 Acanthisitta chloris | reverse complement strand
AAGAGTATATCTTAGTGCAATTAAGTCACATTTAATATGTCTTGTTGACCAAGCAGGATGGCACTTAAATGAAAACAAAAATTTATATTTTATAAATATTCTAAACTCTGTGATAAACAGTTTTTTCATGCTGAAATATCAAACATGCCACCAACTGCAAGCTCATCCACAGGCAAAGGTATACAATGTAGCCTGGTTAAGTATTTAGATCTTATTACTGCTGAATATTTAATGAATGAAACTTATGGTTAGGTAAATGGTTCCATCTGTAGTGCTAAAACGCAGAATATCTTCATGTATGAATAAACTTTGAACAGAAGTGGTTGAACTCTGTAATCATTTCAATCGTCTTAAGATTTAAGATTCAGCTGCTCATTTAACTGGAAGTGTTTCTTACGTACAATGAGCTGCAAAGGAAAATAACATTTCCAAGAGCTGGAAGCTGTCTCTTAATCTGCATAGTCTGATTTGCTGCTTACATTCACTTTAAAGATGCTCAGATAGTTATTTTTATAAGGGCAAATTCTCCCTGTCCCACAGCCAATCTGAGCTGGATGACATAAGAAGAAGAATATAATCTTCTTTGTGAAAGATAACTACAGAGCTGCACGCAGAGGACTGCAGCAGTGCTGGCTGCAACACTCACCCCTCAGCTTTCTTATGTGTAAGGAGGCAGTGAATCCCTGAGGTCTCACAGGTCAAACCAGAATTATTCTTCACATGTTTACCTTTCACCATACAACAAAAGTACATGTCTTAGCAGTGCCTGCTGCTTTCCTTACCAGAGTGGTAGTCAGTTATTTCTAGGAACATTGAGAAGTCTTGGGCTAAAATTCAAATGATTGGGGAATCACATTGCAATGCTCCTCATCCACAGTTTCACATCTAATTAAACAAAGAAGCCTCACTTACCATTTGTATTCAACAAATCTATACTAATGTATCTTTTATGTTTTGGGGGGTTTTTTTTGTTAGGTTGGTTGGGGTTTTTTTAATATACTTCTTTATGTAAAAAATGTGAACCAAAGGAACTTGAGATTATTGCATGTAAAATGCTAGTTTAGATTGGGTATTATAGCAATTACAGGTATAAATAAAACCCTTCAGGAGTTCTTATATTCAATGACATAGCCATCCATAGGGATGCTTATATTAAACCATTTAGCAATATATGTTCCTTGGAAGCTGTCTTGGGTGCAACTCATGGTTAAGGGTATGTGGTTAAGCAATGAATTAATCATAAAGAGTCAATCTAGAAGCCTTTACACTGCAAATCAAAACAGTCAACAGCCACTAGGACATGTCTTCTGTCTTAATGCCTGTTGATTTTTCTGCTACATTTTCACCATCAGTACTACTCAGCTAAGGAGAGCTACATTTCAATCTCACAAACACATACTAAATAATCTAATCTTATTGGCCATGACATAGACAGTTTGACAGAAATTCAGACACTCCCTTAAGCAAGTTACGAACCAAAATACTTAAAATTTTACTGGCAATATTTCCTTAAGAGCCATGTGTCTCCTACACTGTGCATGCTGGTGGTCAAAAGAGAGCAGTTCCATTAGCTGATGTGACATATATCTTATTCAAATACAGCAAGAAATACATCACCTATTTCCATAGAATTATTTTTCCAGACTAATTTCAAACCAGCTTCTGTTGTTGTCATGGGGATGCTATGGCATCATGAATGGGAAAAGAGGCAGATTAGGTGATTATCTCATGAACCAGATCTCATTCACATCTCTTCTAAGTTGTGGTCTTTGCTAGAAAAGTTTAAAAGCCTCAGATCTGCATCTAAAACTGTTATATGAATAAAAATTAAAATATCACTATCTCTTCTGTCATAAAATAGGATTTTAATTTTTTGTTTTCTGGCAAAATGGCTGCAAACTTGTGAGTGCTTTTATGATGCTAGAGGAGAGCATGAGTCCTGCCATTTTAATGCAAAGATCACACACTAGCTCCCCAAGCATTCCAGGTTCTGAGTTAAATTAATTTATTTTGGTGGTGATGCAGGAAGGAAGAGACACATGCTGAAGAAGAAATTACATGCCATTACCTCCCATAGAAATATTGCAGTCTTGCTGCTATAACAATGTAAGGCTATGTGTGGCTACAAAATGAAAAAGAACTATGTGCTTACATCCCATTTCTGATTTTTTTGCAGCTATCTGAGAAAGATTTGATATTGTTGTTGTCTAAGCACATTTAAACTTCAGCTGAAATAACTGCCAAGTGATTCATGCCTATGTAGGTGAATATACCGATTGTATCTGGAGCCCCAGTGCGCCATTTTCATTTCACTTTAAATAAAAAACAAAATGTATCTATGTCAGTCAGTGCCCTTCTGCTGTACTCAGAGGTATCAAACAGGCTACAATTATGATTGTGAAGTGATTGTGTCACATTGGAGGAAGGTTTATTGCTTTTGAGTCTGCTAGGCAGTAACACATTCTGTTTCATATTACTCTTTATATCATTGTTTGGCTGTGACTAGAATAATCAAATGCCATCAAATGCTGTCAAATTCAATTTACAGTATTTTTCACTGAAGCAGGCTTTCTGCATTATATTTCCTGTTTTCCCTTTCTATGGTTGCCATGGAATAGCCGTGGTAATCATCAGCTTTATTTACAAAACCAACAGAGTGAAGACATGTCTTGGGCTATAACATACATTTTATTCCTTTTTATGCAGGGGAGGGACTCAGGTTTTTTGATGAGACAATTAAAAAAAGGC
>NW_008686251.1:10588-26697 GCF_000695815.1 Acanthisitta chloris | reverse complement strand
GCAGGAATTTTTAGAGATTGCTAACATGTTTAAGACACAAGTGAATTTATATTAATTATCACTGAGGACTCTGAAAGGTAATTTGATTTCCTGCCTTCCCAGTCACACCTCTAATATAATAAAAAAGTCCCAAACTCTTTGTGGCAGGCTGGGTTCAGCCCAGCATGTGTTTGCCACAAATACTTACAGTTGGGAAAACCAGAAACTTCAGATTTTAAATTCATACTTACAGTTGGGAAAACCAGAAACTTAAGATTTTAAATTTGTCTCTAGTATATGGCTTGAGTTTTATATTCTCTGACTTCTGAAGCTATTCAAGAAGGCCAGTTCAGTGAGTTTTTAACAAAGGGTCAATGGGCACAACAAACACTGGTGCTCTGCTCTCCACTAAGCACAGATACCTGGATAGAAAAGTCCTCACAGAGAACTTAGAAACTCTTGCTCTCCACTAAGCACAGATACCTGGACAGAAAAATCCTCACAGAGAACTTAGGAAACTCCTCATAGATAGTTAGGATGTGTCACTCAACCTAGATAGGGCAGATGAATAAAAACATCAAGGAACAGAGATGCACTGTAATCACTGTCCAGATTATTTACAAACAGGAACATAAATTATAGTGGAAAACTGATCTGTTTTAGGAACCTAGATACCTTTTTTCCACTTTTAGAAATCTCAGAAATTGTGAATTACACTTATTTCCATTCCAAAATTCTCAGCTGTCTGTCAGAGAGGACTGAAGTTTGTACCTAGTGGACTGGATAAACACAGTATGAGTATCTATATTACAATTTTTTTGTAAAAATTTTTTGTTCCTTTGAATTTTTTAAAAAATGCATTTTCACCTACTTTTTGTCATTCGTAGTTCAGGAGGATGATTCTTGTCTGAGCTCATATTCTCAACTCGGCCATCCCTAGATCAGCATCTTACCTTAGCATTTGAAAGGTAATATATATATTTTTCATATAATTCTACGCTTTTTTCACCTCCTACTATATCAAGGAATAAAGAATGGAACTGTTAAATAAGAGACTAAGAATGCAAGGCGATAAAGGCATTTACCTGTAAATAAAGTAGTGAGTTATGATGCCATTTGGTTTCTTAGGTGGTGCCCATTTCACTTCTATGAGTGCAGATCCAATTGCTGTAACGATGGGTGGGCCCAATTCTCTAGGAGGTGCTTCAGCAGTTCTTGAATATATTTGACCACCCACTCCACACCCACCTAGAAAAACAGAATTTTGTGTAGCGATGAGAGCTTTGTCCTCAAAAAACCCCAAATATAGTAAAAGCAAATGAATGTCAGGTAAAGAAGTTCCTGATGAAATGGTGCCACATTTCACCTCATCTATTTATTAAATACTCATTTATATTACCACAGCTCTACTGATGAATTTCACCAGTGCAGGTGAGGAGAAACTTGGTTCCAATTTGCAATTTTAGAAAGATTTATTTCAATAGGATTTTGAAAATTTTCATCAAAGTCAAGGAACTTTGTAATTTGGGGGCTCTTCTCTCCTGCCTTTATGATTACCACTTCTTGTTGGTGAGTAGTTACAGAATTGATTCAGTTCTGTATGTTGATTTTCAAAAACTCTTAAGCTGTTTGTGATGAGCTTTTAATAAAATGGCACATATAGCCTAAAATATGTTTTTTAAATCTCCATTTAAAATATTCATAATATAACATGTAGAAATATTTAATGCTTCATTCAGTGCTAGGTTTTCTTTTTACTAGGTAAACATTTGACTCCAATGCAGAAATTAGATTTCATCTGTTTTGCTGAGTTTAATCTAGCAGGAAAATCTCCTTTCCCTTCCAGTCACAGAGGTGAGTCTTAAAATCATCTTACCACTCTGGCATGCTTGTATTCTTATCTCATACAGGGTGTAGGGATCTAGGCCATCAACAAAAGCAAAATGTGCACGTCCTACTGGCTTCACCTGTAGAGTGGGACTGCTTGCATTTAGTAAGATGTTATATTCCAAAGGCACATTGTCAATGAATATCCCTGTTGTGAAACAGAGAAGGAACGGTGATTATCTGAAATGCTAACAAGACAACTTCAAAGAGGCATTCATCATATGCAATTTTAAATGTAAGCCCCCTCTGGAGGTTTTTAACTACTGCCTCTTTTGAAAACTACAATCATCTAGATATAATCTGCAACAGATCCATTTTCAGATTACAATTAGAAGATAGACATTATAGTTCTTGGTTAATAATCAAAATTCAGCTCATCAATGGCTGTGTTGCAATTGCTGCTTCTGGGAAGAGTGAGCTTATGAGTTGGACCCAGCCAGTTTTGTTTATTTATTTTGGAAAGGTGTTCTGGTTTGAAAGAAAATTAGTGAGAGGCTCCAAGTCAGAAATACAATTTAATAGAAAAAACCAAAACAATAAATGCAACAGTACAAAAAGAAACCACTGACAGAGTCCGAAAGTAACCTGACAGCAGTAGCTGAATGTAGGTTCTTAGCCTGCTTCACCAGTAAAGTACAATACAGTAGTTTGAACCAAGAACCATATTATTTTAAATTATATAAAACCAAAATGTTTAGTTTTTGTTTTAAAAAACCACATATTCAAACATTTCCCTCATCTATTGAACCAAGAACCATATTATTTTAAATGATATAAAACCAAATTGTTTAGTTTTTGTTTTAAAAAAACGACATATTCAAACATTTCCCTCATCTGCTCCTATTCCCATGCTATTAATTCCTAATTTACCAGTTCTGTGGAGAAGCTGAAAAAATATTTCTTCACAAGAACAAACTAGGCCATATGCCATCCCTTCAGAACAATTGGCAGGGGTTCCAGTATATTCTCATCTTCTTCCACATGACTTCTCTAGGGCTTTTGTATATTTGCTTGTTTGGGGTTGTTTGGGGTTGGGTTTTTCTTTTGGTAATTAGAAAATGGGCTGTATTTTTAATTTTTGCCCACTATAGATTGCTCTATGCAGACACCAGCAATTTTGTAAAAACAAAAGGTGACCAAAGAAAAATGTGTGCTAAGGGTGTCTCCTTCATTCTGCAGTCACATAAGCAACAGTCTTAAGATAGAACAAAGTACAAACTAGGCAAGGTTCCTTTCTGAAATGAATCAAGATGTATCTGATTAGTAAGAGCACATTTCTCTTTCAACACAACACCTATTTTAGATGTCACAGAGATGTCTTTGTGATTGCACCAAGGACCAAATGCCCATGAGCAGTTCTGACTTGTCCAGACCTTGAGAATCTTTCCATTCGTAACTTTGGAAAACAACTCAACTTTTTTTCCTACTTGCAGTTTTGGTCCTTTTCTGATAAAGTATCTACAGTATCTACATTGATACTATTACCCTGAAGCTACAAAGAGCATTTTTTCCACAGAGATTTCAAGTTTATCTGTGGTACTATAAACAACTGATGTACTTTGGAAGATCAGAAAAATCTTTGAAATACCAAGTTTTTACAATTTTCATAAGAAAAAGAGGGTATAAAAATCCCAAAGATATATCATGCTGCTGCCTAACTAGATGCTAGAAAAAGAAAATGCCATTACACTAAAAAGCTGAAAAAATAGCCCTGAAGTGGAGGCATGACTTCAATCTTATTCAACTGCTCAGCTTACAGGAAGAATAAAGATGTTAGTAGTTATTGGAAGAGGTGAAGGGAGAAGGAGACCAAAAATACAGAAGCCCTAGTGTAAAATTTCCCTTTTTCAGTATAAAAGTTACAAGGAAAACACCAAGATCGAATCATTAAGAATGGAATAATAGAAATACAACTTTTAAAATCAAGCAGGATGTTGCAGAGGAAACCTCTGAGAGGTGATCTTGGAGATGTTTTTCTGCAACAAAGAAAATCTTTTTTTTTTGACTGACATGTGGAGGATTAAATGCTCCAGAAAAGTTCACTTGAGTGTGCATTGTATAATTTTGCCAGTAATTAAACATATATTGTTACGGCTAAACTAGTAGTCCTCTTTCTCCTCCTTTTAAACAAATACTATTATTTTGCCCCCTATAATTGGAAGGCCTGTAAAGGATACAATAGAATATCTGAAAGTAAGAATTTGAAATGGCAGACAGCACATCAAATAGAAGCATTTTTTAAACCTCATATTTAAGGTCCCCTTCTCCTCTAGTCCTGACAACAGACCAGATATTTCAGCCAGAAACCCCCACTATCTTATGAAAGGGACACATAATTCAGTTTTGTGCATCTGAGCAGTGCTTTTTTTCTAGGCAAAATTCACCAGAAATCTTTGAAACTGTAACTATTCAAAATGGTTGATTTCCCAAGGAAGATTAAATACAAACAAGGACAGCTGAATCCAGCCATCACTATTCAGCAAAGGACATTTATTTCCAAATAAATGACCTCTCCAACAATGCTGGATAAATTTCAATCCATGTAAGAAATTATTTAAAAACTCCACCCTACAACTGCATCCTAAAATTCTGCTAAATGTTGCAATATAGGAACAATACCAATAATAAATATGCTCAGAGAAAAAATATTCTCCAAAAATGAAAATGAAATTGTAAATAAAATCAAGTAAACGTCCTGAAAAAATTCTAATATCCAATGGAAATCCTTCTGCAATTTGATCAAATTCATCAAATACTAATGTCAAAGGACCACTTCATAATCTGAAAAATTGTAATAAATATTCATACAACACAGAGACTTGCAAAAAATCCCCTTTCTTCTAGAACAGCCTTCAGCATCTGCAGCCAGTCTGAAACCACCACCTTGTGTGCTTTGATGACTGAAGGAAACGAAATGGGCATATTTGTTAAAGTCAGCTGGGAAACCACACGACTTGGTTAGTTCCAGAGTTCATAAATTTATGTCAGAATAAAAGGAACCGTAAAAGCACAAGTGAACCAATTTACCCTAAGTGCAAATGGCAGTTTTGTTATTTGGTGTCAAAGTTACCATGAGCACAATGACAACCTGCCATAACACATTTTCATGTTCACTAAAGAACAAGGATTTAGTTGGTTAATATTCCCAGCAATACTCTTTTTCATAATTTACAACAACTAGATGCTGATAGGTTATTTAACATTTATGAAGTTAAGATGTAATCAGAAAAACCCTGATTATCTTTACAAATAAAAAAGTTAAATTATTCTACTTTTTTTTTTTTTCTCTGTGATTTCATTTCACAGCAGGTGCACATTTTGCAATGGGCCAAGTCAATCAAATGAAACCTTGGGTTTTTGTGGGCATTTTTGGCTAACATTTAATGGACAATTCTGTGCAAAACTCTGCAAATTAGGTTTGACGGCTCTGTGTACTTCAAAACTAGGCTAGGTCAAAAATAGAATTTGCAGCACAAGATGCTTTGAATTGGAAGCTGGGGGGGAGGGAAGCTACAGTCTTTTACAGACTGGTCACCAAAAATCTGTCTATTGCTGGCAAATTGCTTACTAAGATGTGAAACCCTATCATAATTTAAGCAAAATAGTTAAACTGTTTCAGCAAAGTAAGAATGTCATCTCTTTTAAAGTAATATTTTAATATATAAATTTACACAATAAAACAATCTATTTGGCTTCCTGAGATTAAGTATTTACATTATGCTACAAATATACAGATATCTCAGTCTGGTTGTATCAAGTATTCCCAAGAAGACTCTGAAAACAGTAACAGCTGGAGAAGCTGACTGCTTTCAAGATGCAGAACACTGGATATTGAGCTTGAAAATGTTGTCCTACAGTGAGGTGGAGAAATCAATAATTTACACAAGAAAACAAAGTTGAGAAAATGTAACATTGGCTTAGCAAAAGTTAGATTTGTTAGGCCACCAATAAAGAAGAAACCAGGTTAGCTGGGGAAGCTAAGTGACAAATAAATGGCATTCAATTACCATATTTGATGCCAGGATGAATAAAGTAGGAATTCAGATGTTATAAAACTTTCATTCTAATTGATAAGCAAACCCAGAAGTGGATGGAGTGTTACAACATGATGAAGACATTTTAATCCAGATGATCATTAACATACGAAGCAAGTAACCTAGGAGCAGAGGACAGGATCTTCTTTTAAGCATGTTCAGCTTTCATGTTATCACCAATAGCAACTGAAGACACCTAGAAGAATCAGGCCCCCAGTGAGGACCAGTGGGGATGTCAATGAATGGGAATACAGAATGGCTACCTGCCTACCTATAAATAACACTTACGGACATATCTTGGGAAAATTATGGGGTGGTTTTTTTGTGGTTTTTTTTCCATTCAGCTTTCTACTCTCCATGGCACTAATAGTTGTTCCGTAATAATTGTAACATGTCCTTCCATGGCATATCAGTGAAATGTACCACACCTTTGAGGTCTGTGCACCGAGGCAATGCAACACAAGATAATGGGATACCTATCTCAGAAAATAAAGTCCTATTTTCCACACTGAGTGAGGTGTGTTATATATTTTTTTCTGAATCCATCACTTTAACCACTGCAGGGCCACCTTGTTATTTAGCTAAGTCAGGAGTTTTGAATGCTACATATCTGTAAAGTCATAAGATTTAGATATATTACAGATGCTGAAACATTATAATTAAAACCATCCAAAAGGAAGGACTGTGTAATATGATGTGTCCATAATTAATCCTGAGGGTGATTATTTGATCCAGATTTATTACAGCAGATACGATAGAATGCCAAAGCATCTCTGATATCCACAGACAGGAAGACATTACGAACAACTACCCTCTCATCAAAACTTCATTAATTAAAAGCACTTTTCTTTCATGGAGACTATACCAGTGAAACAACTGTTTCACCCAAGAGTGACTGCCAAGCCTGACAATGCTTACAAGGAAAGCTGCATTCTGGGTTTATAAGGGAAATCTATGTTATCTCAGTATAAATTATTGTGAAACAAGGATTCATGCATAGATAAAAAAATAGAGCAGAAAAAAAAGAGTAGTTAGTCTATGCACAGTGACATAAATAAGGATAAGAAGCTGTAGATGTTTTAGGCTAACCCTATGAAGCTGAGAATGTATGTGGTCCCAGACGACTATGTATAGACCATGTTAGTGGGATATATGCCATTACAGAAGACCAGAACCTCCAGAACAAACCTCCACCTACATCCCCCCAGTCTTCCTCTTAGGAAAAAAAACCCACTAGGAGGACAAAGGACCTCAGACTGAGGAAGAAGCAGGATTATGAAGGGTCAAAAATTAATTTCTTAGCTTCTGCTTGCAATCATGCTTCTGCACCCAGCTTTTAGTAGCATTAGTAGCATTTAGTAGCTTTCAGTAACATTTCTCTGAGGTTAGTACACCCCATTCCTGTCAGATCAACTAGTGGACCTGAGGTGCTATAATAAAAGGAACAGCAAGATTTGCTTTCCTGCTTTTTTCTTGACTAAGAAAAAAATGAACCCCGTCCCAGCTGAAACCAGGACAATTACCAACAGGTTCACTGTATAAATGAAAACAAAATCCTTTATTCATATTTAAAACCTCAAATAATTGGCCCCACAACAAGAAGGCAGAGAGGAAGGGTCCAAGTCATCAAATATCCATGGAAGTGAGATATGTGTTCAAGATGAATCCCAGTACCTTGGAAGAAGGACATGTGCCTTCCCTGACTGAGGAGAATGATTACTACAGATGTGTGAATACCTCAACCCTTCATCTTCTACAGAGCCATAATGTCCTGTCTCCTCACCCCTCTGATTGTGTGGTTTCAGCATACATGAACCTTCATATGGACAATCTTAATTGCTACATAATCAAATGTACTATGGTTTTCCTTGCAGGCTTGCAACCTACTGCGAGGAACAGGAATTTAAGCAGCTGGAAAAGGTTTATATACCTAAGGAAAAAACCTTACATGCCATTTGAATTCACCTGCCTTCTGCTGGGTTCTAAATCCTTTCAGGCAGTTGGGGGAAAAGTTTAATTTAAGATTTTAATCTTTTTCATATATTATAGCATTTCTATAATGGATTTTGTGCTCCTGAAAACTAAAAGATTGACAGCTCAGGGTATTATGGATTTATTAATCATTGCTTAAATGGGTAGGGTGAATGCTGCTAAGCACTGCCACAATACTTGAGATCCCAGCCTTGAAGGCAAAAATACTTTTTCTAGGTGACTTTATTTTTAATGTCAATTGACTCTACTTTGACTGCTATGCAAGGATAGAACATCCTAAATAATTAGGAAGAGGAGACATAAAAAACTTCTATGAGTTCATTGATAAACATATTGCTGTTATTGCAATATGCAAACATCTGAAGTTTCTAAAAAAATTGACCTAATTTTAACTTACAACCCACCAATATCTACAAACTGGAAAACACCTTGGCTGAAGATGAACTACACTAGACAGAAAATTGATCATTTACAATGCTTGCACCATCCCACAATAACTACAGCATATAATTTTTATAACATCAATAAAGTACACCAATCCCTTAAGCTATTATATATATTAATGAAACAGAGCACAGTTTCCCATATAAAAAGATGCTATTATTCAATTATTCCTTCTTATCCCACCTCTGTAGCAGGCCAAGACCACCTGGTCATGGTAGGAAAAGAGTAACTAGAGGAAAAACATTTATGTGTCTTTGCTGACCCACCATCCTGCAAGGTAACATGTTCACATAACACTATGGTGCTCTGGCAAATAAAATTTACTTAATCAGGTCAAAGCTAGCACAGGATCTCTGTGTCACACAACCTAAAAGGCTGTCAGGTTTCCCTGGTGATAGGTTAGTCTGAACACAAGGGAAAACTTATAATTGGTTGGGGTTTTTTCCTTAATGCTTACATTCAATAATAGTTTACAAGACTAAATTAACATATGGGGTTTTGATCAGTCAAACCTCACAATACCCATGTCAAGTATCTAGGTCAATATTATTAAAATAATGTGTCTCTAGGACACAGCAGTTTTAGATACTGGTTATTTAAATCATGCGAACACTAGAGCCAAATATGAAAAATAAAAATATCATAATGTTTCAGCTGCCTACCTGAATATGCTAATTTTTTCATCCTTTCATTTTGCTACAAAGTATTACACAGAAATACAGTCTTACCTGGTACATCCCAAGCTAGAAATATAGAATATGCATCAATTACGGTGACATTATACGGGACATGAATTTTCTCTGGTGTTCCTACTGGTGTTTGTATAACATATTTATCACTAGTGTTGCTGCCACCCCAAGTGCTGGCTTCCAGCTGGTAAACATATCTGAGCAAACACAGAAAGATCAGTAGATACTATGGTTAGAAGCTTTAGGCATATCAGTAACAGAACATTTCCGTTTTCACCAATTTAAAGTGAATAGGCTATACAAATGCTGCATGAGTGAAGATTTTCACCTTTAAGTTTTCTTAATGTGAGAAAAGTAACTCCTTAGAATAATAATGTTAATACTAAAATTCACATATGCTTATGTGAGAGAGAGAAGTATTGACTCAAAAGGTGTCAAAACTAATTTCGGAGTAGCCTCTATAAAAATATCAGCAGTTGCTTTTGAGCCTATATGTTCAATATGAACGGAAATTGCATTATATATGTCATATAAAAAATCAAATTTTGCAAATTATATGCCATGTGGGAAAAATATCTACCAATGAGCTACCAACAACCAGCCAAGAAAAAAAAAATTACAAAAGCTTCCACATCTTTGAATCAAAATGACCTATTCTCAGAAAAGGTAAAAATGAGAAGTCCTTTGATTAAGGCCTTTCCAACATTTGGAAGCTTCCTAAAAGTGTTCTACCAATTTTCAGTAATTAAGTAATATTGTAAGAGAGTTTTCTTTTGTTGAGAGTAACATATTTTGTACATTTCACTAACACACATACACAAATTTTGAACACCTTTCACCTATTACCAGAGCTCTTTACCATGCCTTACCTACTGTTAGGCTGCAGGTTAACATCTGTGAAATTCAGGTCTGTACCGTTACCCAGGAAAATCTGTTCTCCATCACGAAATAATCGATACTGAGTAATGAGTCCATTGGGTTTCTTTGGTTTACTCCAGTACATTTCCACTTCTGTTGAGCTGACTATGATATGATGAGGTTTTGGCCATACCCCTATGAAAACGGTGACACTATTTAATTTTATGACAGAAACATAAAGGGTTTGGGGCTTTTTCCCCACAGTTTGTGCTGTTGTTTTCAGCAATGCAATGAAAGCATAAAATATTGTCAGAGAGAATGAGAGGGTTTGTGCTTTTCAGCAATGCAATGAAAGCATAAAACATTGTCAGAGAGAATGAGAATTTAACAAGACTTTCTGTATTTATCTCATAACAAATGCAACCAATTAGACAAGGTACAGATTAATAGAGAACAACATCAAAGGCTGCAGCCTTTATATGCCCAGTTGTCTCTGCATATTTATTTGTGTTTTAGAAAATATGCATCTGCTAATTTTCAGCAATGCAATGAAAGCATAAAACATTGTCAGAGAGAATGAGAATTTAACAAGACTTTCTGTATTTATCTCATAACAAATGCAACCAATTAGACAAGGTACAGATTAATAGAGAACAACATCAAAGGCTGCAGCCTTTATATGCCCAGTTGTCTCTGCATATTTATTTGTGTTTTAGAAAATATGCATCTGCTAATTCTAACCTTGTTAACTTACAGATGAACTTGGGGAAATTTTCACAAAAAGAAAGTAGAAATGCAGTATGAGGCAGTCAGTATAAAGAGTGTGGTAAGAAACAAATACTCCAAGAGAGATAGAGTGTCTTGTGTAAATTTATACATGATAGCTTGATGGATGATAGTGGAGTTTTGCACCTTGTTAAACCATCAGAAAGTACAAGCCCATATGACCACCTCTTTATAGTTCTATAAGAATGCCTTTTTCCCTTACCATGAGGAGCAGCTTGTAAAGTTTGACCTGAAAGTGGCTGGCTAGAAGCACACCCAGCAGATGTACATGCAGTAAGTATGAAGCTGTAATTAGTGTATGGCTGCAGACCTAGAAAGAGCAAACAGAGGTTAGGCTGAGATGTTGACATCAGTCATCCCAAGAATTGTATCACTACATAGACAGTTACTGGACTTAAAGTTAACTTCTAGCATTTTTGGCAAACAGAAAATATGAACCACTCTTATATTATAACTGAAAAATAATGAAATGTTGAATTCTTTCTTATTTAGATATATATCTCCTCTACCACTTTAAAAAACCCAACAAAACTATTCAGGTTGAACGTCTCTCTATGCTGCAATTCATCTATGGATGTCCCTCATATGGACATATCTGAATTAGCTTCAAATCAAAAAAACTTCAATGGCACTTGTAGCACAGGAACAACTTACCTGGTCCCTAATAGATTTTTTTTCTGTTGTTATTTCATTGGGGTTTTTAACCTATGCTTATGCCTGTTCAAAATGGTAAAAAAATAACTGGAAAGCACCTAAACATTCTTGGCACAGACATAATAACTATCACTGGTAATGACCATAGAATTTCAAAGGTTTGCAACAGAAAAACATCTGAAAGTGTACTTGTTAAGAGTTTTGGACTTGTAATGTTTTGAAAATGTATTTCAAATACATTTGCAACAATAAGAAAAATATAATAAAATACTCTCTGGTACATGAAATACTCTTGCCCCTTCCCAACTTCAATTTGTTCATTTTCCCCCTATTTTTTCCTATTTTTTCTAAGACTTTACCACAAATGCTATAAAGCAGTTAGAACCAGGGCTGACAACCTCATTACAAGATATTAATTTTAGTTACTTGTAATTCTTTTAACTATTTTTTTCAGCTTGAACCTTCTATGCTGGATATCCTCAAATGGGATTAGAAGGGAATATATTGCTTTGACTTTTCCTTGGAAATTTTCAAACATCCTTTTGCTGTGTGTCAGTGAATTCAGATTTGACATCAAGTTCCCTGTGGTTTAAGAATTTGACTTTCAGGAATCCTCATAAAATTACACTCATAATTTGACTAAGATACTAAGCTTTTAAAATAGCCAATTCTGTGCACCCATTAAAGGATTCCTACAGTTAAACTGTTAAAGATGCAGATTTCTGTGAATCTATCTTGAACACCTCAGATCTCAGCTTTGACTGCTGATCAGCTGCCTCACAGGGCATGCTCCAGCCCAGGATATAGCATTGCTAAACTACTGTTTTGGATATTTCTCAAAATCAATCTTTTGAGATGATATTAACAGGCATAAACCTGTTAACAGGCAAAAACCTCTCACTCATGTTTTCAAAGATCCTCTTGTTAACACCTCATAATGCATTAAAAAAAAGTTCCTGTTCCTGAATGCAAAGGATACAAACAGCAACACAACAAAAAGCAAATTATACACAGAAACTATTTGAAAATATTAAAACTGAAAAAGTGAACACACACAAACTAGGAAATCCTAGCACCAGGATGTTGCACAATCTGAACTGATCCCCTGTTGTACACAGGCTTTGTGGCACAGTCCTTTCTAAAACTGCCTCCAACATGTGATCTCTGGCCTGACTAACTGTACATAATTTGAGACTTTTTTGTAGTGTCCATCCCTAAAGTATATAGATGTTTTACTAACATCAACCAGCTGAGCATTCCAAATAGCTTAATTTAGTACCAGAACAAAAAAAACCTAACAACACAACCAACCAAAGAAAGAAACCACAACTCTCCAAAAAGCCAAAAGAGAAAGATTTCTGTGTCAGAATCAGGATGCTGATTCAAAGAGCTTAAAAAAACCAAAAGAAAGATTTCTGTGTCAGAATCAGGATGCTGATTCAAAGAGCTTAAGGAAAACAAAGGTCTCCCCAGACTTGCCAGGAGGCCATCTGGGATGCCTGGGACCTGGCTGTCAGAGTACTTGGTGTTATGCAAAACTTTAAAAACTGGTGCCTTCAGCTGCAGCTTCGAGAGCTCAGGAAATTTCAGTCTCAGGCACGGTGTCCAGAAAAGAAGTAAGACATGGTTGTGACAAACTGTGAAAGTCTGAGACATGCCTTCCTCAGTAATGCAGCTTGAACAAATACGACTGCCCTGGCTATCAGGCCATTTCCTTTGGCAGTCCATGCCCCTCAGTGATCCACATTTCATCCCTCTGTGTGTTGGCACCATCTCTGTTGCCTTCCTCACCGTAGTCCATGCCCCTCAGTGATCCACATTTGATCCCTCTGTGTGTTGGCACCATCCCTGTTGCCTTCCTCACCGTGCTCTATGTTCCAGTGTTCATACCTCCCTGACTTTTGCCAAGCAGAAAGGGAATGTAGACCTGGGCAGATGCAGAATTCGGCCCCTCTACGTGGAGATTCCCAAGAGGAATAAACCTATCAAACACAGCCAAAGCTGAGTCAGCAGTCCTACACACAGGGACTTAATTTCATTCTTCCCTGGAAGAGGTACAGCTTGTGGACTGAATGAGGCAATAACCCTAGATGCAAATGACTGTACTGCTCAGTAATGCAGATTGCTTGTGTGAAGGAGTCTGGATTAGGATTATACAGGTCAATTCATACATATTACACAGGTCAATTTTTAAATATGTGGCTTTGTGCCCTTAATAATGTACTTTCCAATGTAGCTCCTATGCCTAAATGGAATTATTTCAAGAGCAATGCAATTCTGTGACAATAAAAATATTTGGGCAAGATATTTGTTTATAAACAAATCTTTGCTTATACCCAGTACAAAGACATTTTAATTAAAACAAACAAATAGAGTGAAAGAAGAAGCAACAGTTATGTAGAAAGGTAGAATACTGAATGGAAGACATGCAGTCTGCTTAACAAATTGAACAAGACATGAAGGAGAGAAAATAAAGAGATGACTCAGAGGGACAGCCCTGGCTGTAACCTAATCATGAACTGGAAGAGAAGAAAAATCATCTGAACACTGAGTATAAAAGTAAGGAGGGAGAAAACGACAGTTGCAGACTAGAGAGAGGCCGAGGCATGGAGGAAAGCCAAGTATTTAACATTTCAGGATAGAAAAGATTACTGTGGCAACAAATTACTTGAATTCCCCTAAAGGGAGTCATGTTCACTTTTAAAGGAAACATGCATAATAAAGCAATACTCATTTACAACTGCACTTTAAAGAGAAAAATGAGCATTAAAAAAAGAGCACATGGTTTCACTAAATTTATTGGTGAAATTCTGATACCTGAAACTCTAGCCATACATGGAGCAGTCACAGCAGATTTTTATCTAGGTTGTTAAAGCTTTGCATTAAACACCTTGTCTTAGGCATGCTTTGGAAAGCTCTGTGAAAATCTATGTATGTGATTGATAATAAAAAACCCAAGTAAGATAATCTTGAAACACAATCATCATTTTGCTTTTCCAATGTCTCTACTTGATTGTTCACTAGAGGATACTCCTCCCCTCCTTTTCGTTTTTGGTCTATTATTGGGTCAGTGGGTTCGTATGTGTGTTAACCCTTTTTTGTTGTTGTTGCTGTCAATTTAGCAGTCTACTTTGTTATTGCAGCATTCATCATTTGCCAAAGGGCTGTGAAACAGAGGGGCTTTTTTAAAGGATGCATTCTTCTATTAGCTGAATCAATTCCTTCTGATACTGTTTGTCTCCATTTGTGGATATGGCTCCAGCAAGGTCAGTAATTAGCTCCCAGGATAATGCTCCTGGGCCCTGCCATGGGAATTTTACTCAAGAGGATGTCAGATTGCTTGACCACAGCCCCACACAACCTCTCCACCCCCAAGACTTCTCTTTAGAAAAATATTATTAATGACTCAGTGCTGCACATGGAGATAGACTTGGCCAATGACAATATTTCAGTATCCCTTTAGTTTTCACTACCTCAAAATGGAGAATCTGTTCAGACGAAGGAATTTCAACCTATTCAGCCATAAAGTATTCTTAATATTGTTTCTTTTACTGAAACAAACATCAATGATCTTCCTTGGCTTTTACCTAAAAATGCCTGATTCTGCAAATTGTTGATAAAGCTTCATACTCCGGATATAACCTTTAGTGTATTAAAAAGGGGTAGTTGAGAAGACTTTTGCTATTAACCCACCTGCTGCTGCTGAAGAGGGCACTCTTAGCTTTCTTTTACAATTCCCTTAATTATTTTCTTCAGTTTTACCCTCTGCCTGGCTCCACTGCAAAGCATTAGCAGGCCCATTTGTAAAGTAGTAGTAACACAAAGTGAAACATTGCCATAACTGTCATCCAAATTGTTCTGTACAGGGTAGTGGAAGTGTTCAGTAATAAATGATATAAAAAGGTCTTTTATTGACAAGCTGCCATGTGCTGTTTGCATTAGAGAATATGAGAAGATGATGGCTGCTGCCCCTAGGTCCCAGTGGCATTCAACTCAGTGAGATAGCAGAAAATGCTTCAGTTTGCTTAAAGCATTGATAACACCTCTAAATAATTAACTGAGGACTTCCTGTCTTCAATTACTTAATGCTTTTTTTAACATCTTGAGAGGATTATAAGCAATTTATGGATTTCACATGATGAGCACATTCACCGCTATTCCCACAAAGCATTTGTGGGATCATGTTTCCAAAGCTTTGATGTAATTAAAAATAAGCAGCAAGACAATGGTGCAGTGGCAAGGTGCTAGCCTTCTCGTCTGCTATTTGCAAGACCCTAGATTCAAAGTCTCGAGAAATACTGATGCTACAGCTTCATTAATGTTCAACTGTTGCTCAGGGAAAAGCAGACTGTTTTGAAAAAAAAAAAAGAAAGAAAAAAAAAAGGAAGATAGGAAAATTGAAACACACAACCACAGGGAATAAGACAAACAGTTCAAACATTTGAGATTATGTATGAAGTAAATTTGATTCTTTTATCGTATTCTTTTAATTTAGAGAGCAATAATTATCCACATTGCTAAATCACTGTCATGAGTTCCACATTATTACCTAAGGAAGGTCCTGCAGAAAACAAAAAAAAAAAGGAAGATAGGAAAATTGAAACACACAACCACAGGGAATAAGACAAACAGTTCAAACATTTGAGATTATGTATGAAGTAAATTTGATTCTTTTATCGTATTCTTTTAATTTAGAGAGCAATAATTATCCACATTGCTAAATCACTGTCATGAGTTCCACATTATTACCTAAGGAAGGTCCTGCAGAAAACAGAATTGATTATGA
>NW_008686251.1:9360-10570 GCF_000695815.1 Acanthisitta chloris | reverse complement strand
GATCACTTATTTCATTCCTGGCTTAACATGGCAGCATTGGACAGTGGCTTAACAGAGCAGGCACACAAAAGGAAAAAAAGATTCTTGTTTCTCAGGAATTGATTTCATTTCCCTGGTAAGAAGATCAGTATTTTTTGCATTAAAATTTCAGTTATTCTGGAGGTATAACTGCCTTTTGGGAAGGAAGTGGGAGCATGAGAATGGGTTTGATAAATCATTCCTTGTTGGTAGGTGTTCTTTACAGTATAAACTTACAACAGCAATTCTAAAACCTGTACCGCCAACTGGCTAATATCTCATGTTCAGAATCACTGAGTATGGGGATAGGAGTAATATACTGTTGATGATATTGTCAAAGAGGAACAGCAATCTCACTCTTCTGTGAGTGATTAGGACAGGGACAAACTCTTTTAAAGCATTAAGGGATCCACTCTGACTCAAGACTCACGCTTTGAGAGGTGGTTGAGAGCGACATAGGTTCTCAGTATGATTTATGTGCCCTAAGTTAACTTCTTCTCTTTGGCTGAATATCCTATGATGTGCATAACATATGAGTCTCAACATTTCCTGCTCATGTGGAAAAAAATAAACAAATAAACTAATGCATTTGTGAGATACAAAAGTGTGATGAGTAGCATGAGGTCAAAGAGTGAAAAACAGATATCCCATAATGCTTATTCTCCTGGTCTGTGTTCAACAGAAACATTGCTAAGAATAATTTTGGTTTAGTGTAACATTAAAAAAATAACTAAAATATGAATACATGAAAAGAATACATTTGAGGTCCGAGTCAAACCCTTCCCCAAAATCCTTTACTATAGCTTCTTCACCAAGTATTTAGAAAATGCCTAGAAGCAATACCTAAGATTATAAACAGAATTCAGAATCTTTCCTTTTCTGCCTTCTTTTCCTTTATACTGTATCCTTCTTGCTACACATTCACAGCAACTGCATTACTGCACAGCAATGATGGTAAAAGTGTGTTGAATCTGTATGAAGGGATGGCAAGCCTGTGCAGAACATGAGTCCTTGAGCACACTACAGAGCATGCATCTTCAATCAAGCTGGATAGATTTATTTTAAAATGTTGAAATTAAATCTATTAATATTTTAACAAACAGCAGCTAGAAATGAAAGACACTGAAAAAAAATATAAGGACAGGACATTAAGCTGTCAGAGAGCTCTGCCTCCTTACCTGATACTGTGTGC
>NW_008686251.1:3884-9329 GCF_000695815.1 Acanthisitta chloris | reverse complement strand
TTGACTGATCTGGTACTCTCTGATGATACCATTTGGTTTCTTGGGTGCAATCCAGCTTAAATGTAATGCTGTTGAGTTCAAAGCACTGATGTCTGGTGGCTGAACATTCTCTGGGACTCCTTGGACAGTGACTGCAACTACCTGAAGACATATGAATTAAACAGCAATTTAATGTAATAGTACACTAGATACCATGATCAATGAGAATGTCACTTTTGTTTTAAAATGTTGTTTGGGCTGGCATATCATTACCAAGGGTCTGGAGAACTAGTTACTTTTTTCCTCCTTTTTCACAATGAAATCTGACCTTGAATACATTACATAAGTCTACGTCTACAATTTATCAAAACAAGTTCACCACATTTTAGCTGCAGAGTATGGCAGAGGGTGAAACAACAAAAACTGTATTGCTTGAAAACTCTTGATAACTCTCTTCCATATGGTTTGTCAGTGTCTCTGCATTTTAACTGCCTGATTTAATATATTTTAAGCACCAGTAAACATGGGGCTAAGCCTCCATATATCCCATGCAATCTGAACTCCATGGTAGTTATTTGCAACTTCATACTTTTGTAAAGAAACTAGGGATTTTGAAAGATAGATAAGCTATTTCTAAAAAAAAAAAAAAAAAAAAAAAAAAAGAAAAAAAAAAGAAAAAAAGAAGGAAATATCTAATTTTCTATTGACACATCTCCACCATCACCTACAGAGGCATTTCCATATTACACTGGTTTAATAAGTAACTCAGACCATTTTCTCTTTGAGAATCACTTCTCTTTTTCTGTTATTACCACCATAAAGTATTTATATTATGCTGTAAATATAAAATGTGCCCTCTGTAATATATTGTCTTAGCACATTTGGTGGAATCAGTCCCTACTTGCAGACTTCAGTGTTTGCAACTGTAAACTCCTTAATTACAGGCAAGTGAAATAAGCAGGATTTATTATCTCAGGTCCATGACTGCAGCAACTGTGTCTATAGCTTCCAGATCACAGCTTTGTGTGTAGGCAGAGAGCTATGCACCCATCTCCATCCCTCTACATCAGTGGGTTTCTTTTTTTTATAATTTTGGTTGAGATTTGCATGAATAAGAAAAACATTTAAACACCTGGAAAAAATGAAACTTTTTAATCTCATAGATATTATAATTACAAGGCACAGTCATTATTGCCCACCTCTGCCCCATGGACCTTACACTTGCTGTCCTAGAAATTCATTTTCATAGAGGCAAGGATAATATTGTGAAAAAGAGGTCACTTAAGAAATAGTTTTTCCAAATGATGAATAAGGCAGGTACTTTGCAGAATATAAACTACAGCTGGTTAAATAGTAATGCTGGTGATTGAATCCATGATTCAAAATGATACAAATGGAAATGAAATAGTGAGAAAGGGAGCTAAGAGATTCTGTTTGCTTAAAACTGAAGCCAAGGCAGGTTGTACAAAAAGGGAAAGTAAAGCCTGAAGCAGGTGCAGATATGGAAATCCAGCAAAGGGTGATATACTGAAAGGAGGCTCTTCCACTAGACTGGAAGTGTAAGAAGGGTGTTGAACAAATTGATAGACTACAGCTAAAGCAGATGAACTAAGAAATACCAAGGAAGAAGAGGCTATAGACCTCCTAGTGAGAAGCAAAGATTTAATTTCCAGGCTTTGAGAAAGTGCATTTTAATATTCCATACTTTATCCTGTCATGTACAGCTTTCTCTTTAACAAACATCAGTTCCTACAGTGCAAATTCAGCTTTGCCAAGACTGAGATACTGCTTTTTTCCTCCGTTCGCTTGTATCAGCCTTAGGTTCCAAATAATCACCTGTCAGTAGTTGAATCCAAATAAGATTATTGATGTTTTTCACTTAATCATCAGTGTATCTTCAAATTACACCTTTCCAAAAGGATTTTTATGTTAGCACACTGGCTGATAAAATTCTGGCACCAGTTCCATAAAGACCAATTCACTAACCTTGCTGCTGTCGGTGCAACCAGCAACAGTGCAGGCTCTCAACTGGTATGAATATTCTTGGTATGGCTGGACACCACCTGTGTCTGTGAAGCTCATTTCTGTTCCTCTAAAATGCTCAATTCCATTTCGGAGAATGATATAGTGAATAATGAGACCTATTGCAGAAAGACAGTTTTCCCTTTTGTTAGGTGAGAACTCCAGTGTGATGGTATAATAACACACTCTGCATATAGAAAATACTAAATGAAACTTCTAGGTGACCAGAGTAACAGACAATCATTCTGCTTAAACACCTAATGTCAATTTCCAGCTACTTTCCTCAACAGTTACACCAACATGTTAGCAGATCTCAGTTTTATTGAGAGCTCTTCCAAGTTTCCTCACTGTTTGAAAATCATCAGCAAAATTTCCTGAAAGAAACATGAGTACTACCACCCCTACACCTAAATTCCCCAATATTTTTTAACATGATTGTGATTTTTTTGGGGGTTATTTGCACATTTCTTACTACAACTCTTCTCAGAAGAGCCTTCTGGGCACTTCATAGAGATATACTAAATTGTCTTCTGTGAAGTTAGACTCTACTCTTATTTGCAATGAAAATTATATCAATGTAGAGCAAAATCTTTTTGCAGAGTTTATGAATACATATATTTCAGTGACAGGGATTGATTAAGACATGTTTTATGATTTTGGAACACTGTCAGGGGAACAATAGAACAAAAACTTTTAAAACAATATATCAATACCATTTGGTTGAAGTGGTTCCTCCCAGTTTAGAAGTATCATGTCTTCCCGATTATCTACTTTGGCCCATTTTGGTGGACTTACGCCCTGTGGCACATCTTGCTTAGTGACAGCTCTAGCAACTTCACTGAAACCTCTTCCATAGCTATTCCACGCAGCCACCCTGTATTCATATGTGACAAAAGGTTCAAGGTTCACATCTAGAAAAAGAAAGTTGCATATGAATCATATCAGTCTCATCAAAATACAAAATAACCTCTTTTATGTGCCTGTGGGACTACTGCTGTGTTTAAAGACAAATAGAAATGGAAGCTGTTCCTTTAGACAGGGCCATTTTCAGGCATAACAATACTTCTGTTTATTTGTATGAAAACAGGTTTAGACATTATGTGTTCACTGAATTTTGCCACTCAATTCATTTCCCTGAAGGTTCTGTCCCGATTCATAGATCACTTCTTAAAGAATGCTACTTCACTACAATTCTGAGAACCATAGAATGGTTTGGGTTGGAAGGGATCATAAAGATCCCTAGTTCCACCCTGCCTGCCACGTGTAGGCTCACCTTTGACTAGACCAGCTTGCTCAAAGCCCCATCTAACCTGGCCTTTGACACTTACATGGATGGGACATCCACAGCTTCTCTGATCAGCCTATTCCAGTGCCTCTCTTCCCTCAGAGTAAAGAATTTATTCCAAATATCTAATCTAAACCTACTCTCTCTGTTTAAAGCCCCTGTCCTATCACTACCTGCCCTTGTAAAAAGTCCCTCTTCAGCTCACTTGTTGGCCCCCTTTAGGTACTAGAAGGCTGCTATAAAGTCTTCCAGAGATTTCACTTCTTCAGGCTGAACAACCCCAACTTTCTCAGCCTGTCTTCACAGAAGAGATGCGCTCCAGCCTTCGGGTTGTCTTCGTGCCCCTCCTCTGGATTCACTTTAGAAAACCCATGACCCTCTTCACATTGCTTCACATTTCATTAGAATGCCTGAGAGCATTCAAGACTTCTTTTTCTCCAGAGCAAATTAAATACACTAGCAAATCACGGAACTGGTATGCCACTTTTCCTTACCTGTAAATGAATACTGTGTTGGACTTCCTGTGTAGACAGTCTCCTCTTCAGCTGGACACACACCTGCTTCTCTCTCTGTTTCTGTAGCACTCTGTGAACCTTTTATCCATGCACAGATACTCTCCCTAGGATCAAAGTCACATTTTCCACAATGTGCTGTTGCCTCCATAGATAAAGGGCAAAGGATGTTAGCCTTGCATTCTTCTTTTACCTAAAGAATACACACCAAATTTAAATATATTTACCACATCTTCTTTTCTTTACAAATGCTTCCATTAGTATTTCTCTGCCTTTATACAACATAAAAATCAGGCCACTACCTTGAGTATGTTGATATTTCTAGTATATGGGTGGCCCTTTCAGCCTTTGGCCTGTCTACTCTCTTTGATCATTAATGCTTTTATAATCCTTTCTAAAAGAAACCATGGGGTTCTTTTGCAGGGTCCTTGGATGAACAAATTTTAACTACTGGAAGCACAAATGGCTGGATTTGTTGAAAATAGAAGAGTCTAGGATCAACAAGAACAGGATTTTATCCAAGACTTTGAACATTTTGTTCCTGCAAAGGCCAATATCCTGTGGCAAATCAGTAGCAAATTCCCAGCCCCTCACACAGCTTGCCAAGTACACGAGAGGGCTCTGTACAAGTCCTTGGCAGCTTTCACGGCTGAGAACTCTATCCATAGGCTATATAAATTGTGTCCTCTACCACACCACTCAACAGCAGTTTTCCTGCAATAAGAGGACCTCTGCAAACATTGACACAGCTATAAGATTAAATCCATAAAGAACAATTCACAAAAGCAGAAATATACACTGAACATCCACAAGTTTCCATTAAAATTCATGAAATAATATTTTTTGCCAAACCATAAGCAATAGTTCTCATAAAATATAGATTTTTTGCAGAAAGAAATGTACTGCAATATTTGCTACAAATATTTCTGCCTGTTAAACTATAAAGTTCAGAAGGAAAACCAAACAGATTATTCTAACGGTCCCTTAATTCACCTATTGAAATGAAATTCTTAGCTGATTATGAATTTCAGCTAATTTAATTTCCCAAACTTAGTACTTTCACAAAAAATTACATTGTGATAGATATCAATATAGGATGTAGGATATAGATGGATTGGATTCCCATATAAATTAGCTCCGGAATATGTCTCAGACTGTCAGTCCTTTTAATGTTAGTAAATCTATACATATCAGAAAGCTAGCATGGCTACCTCTTCTCTACTCTAGGTAAGTGAAATACAAAGCACTTCCTTTGTTTAGACCTAAAGCAGGGATCCAGTGTGTTATCTACCAGAATTCATTAACCTATTCTCAGCCATTTTTTGCCTTGCATGAACTACTAATACAATGTATTGAGGAACTGTAGCTGATTCATCACAACACTTGGATCTTCTCTAAGAGAAAATTATTCAGCCTGAAAATGAAATAACATGAAAACCTTGACATGAAAAGATGAAGATGTAAGAAAGGAGAAGATGTAAGAAATATTTCTGTATTTCCTTGGCAGCTGAATGAAAAGGATCTAGGAACACCTGCATGTGGCAGGATGGGGACTGTTTTACTTTACATGCAAATTCCACAGTATCTTTCTTCTTTCCATATTGTAGAATTCTCAACATCTAACTCTCTCTCTCATTCTTTTTATAA
>NW_008686251.1:2309-3768 GCF_000695815.1 Acanthisitta chloris | reverse complement strand
TTTTTTTACAATATATATATATATTTTGAAGGTTTCCACTCTTTGAAATGTTTATTTTCTTAAACAAGAATTGTAATAACAGCTGACGAAATTTTTAGAACATATGTTTAACACCAAGTTGTTAATTCTTGAAGATTTCTGTTGAATTCAACTGGAGTTGTAAGACTTTGTGGCTATGAAAGTTTGGCAAAATTCTCTCATGTTGATACTTATTGTCACTGGACACTCTTGGAAAAGATCAAATTAGCTTTTCTGGTGTTTAGTTTACTCTGACACTGAAACAGAGTGAAAATAAACTATATAATTCATTAGGTGTGAAAGGACCTATCCTACTACTGCTGAAATTTATGCCAAAATTGCCAGTGGTTTTCTGTAGGATCAGGATTAAGTCCATCAAGAAAATGTCAATTGCTTTATGTATGCATGTATGTATGTATTTATTTATTTATAACGTTGGAGAATCTTGTCATTATGCTGGCCAAAATTGAAGAGTTTTTTTAGACTTCAGAACTGACCAGTTCAATTTTAATTTCCACTTAAGGAACATCATCAGAAACAGTGGTTGCAGACCAGAAACTGGCTATGCATGTTAGTATGCCAGCTTTTAGCCACTGTACTAATCTGAAGTGCTGGGCAACACTTCAGAGAGGCAGCTAATCATTATTAATTCCTTTAGAATTCATTGCAATAACATCAATCATGGTGAACTCATTTGGTATTAATATGGATGTAATGTGAAAATGAATAATGCACACAAGAGTTTTTATATTCCTATTTTAGAAAAATAGTTATGAACAGTGTATTTCTCTTTCCATCATCAAATCAGAGCTACCAAGAGATTTTCTATCAATTACCTTCATCATCATTCCAGCTGAAATCTTGTCAGAGCAAACATATTTCAAAGGATTATATCCAACTCCATTACAGCATTCTTCGCTCTTTGGAATAAGTTCAGTCTCACAGCATTTTACTGGCACTTGGTCATTCTTTCTACCATGTGCTAGGGACTCACCACTGGAACCTGAGCAGCATATGGTATCTGACTTATTCACGTATTCTTGCCCACAACAGAACATCCCTGAAATGAGTAAACAAAACAATATATCTGAATACGAAATGCAAAAAAAATAAAGAAATGGATAGAAAGGAAAGGAGAAAGTTCAGAATGCAATATATATTGGCATAAAATCTACAGCAGCTGGAATTATGCAGATGTAGCTAAAGTGAGATTAAATTCGAACATGAGGTGATTGAAGTAAGCATCGTGACTTTCAGACCTACTGGAAACAATCAAGAATTAGAGGAATAAACAGGGTCCCCGAAATCAATGTTTGCCACTGCTGAATATTTTTTAAGACCTTAGCTGTGAAATACCATACTAAGGTACTGCACACAGCAAGTTGGGGGCAGGTGAAAATTTCCTGTGGAATGTAGAAATTGAGAAAGCTTCTCCATGTAC
>NW_008686251.1:0-2286 GCF_000695815.1 Acanthisitta chloris | reverse complement strand
CCCCATGGGCAATTTTCCAACAGTGCATCTTAGTGTTCCAGAATTGATCATATATTTTGTCGTTAAAGTAGGGGTTCATATTAGGTACATAGAACTGAATGGGTCACTTGCCAAATACCCACAGTTAAGCTTCAGTCATCTAGTACCAAGAATTACTCTTTAAGAAGTTAATATCTAAATATAATTTGCATTTCTACAGTGGAATCGATAACATTCCAAAATTAATTCCACTGTCTTTCTTCTGGTTTTATTTGTATTTTAAAATTAAGAGCTTGTCATAATCAGTGCAATTTTCCATTTATTCACATGAATTATTCTTCAACTGTGAAATAGAAGTTTTGCGCCCCACACCATCTAAAGGGGTAAATTTTAACTCTGAACCAAATGCTACAACTTCTCTATAATTGGCAATGAAATAGATGTTATTACTAATTGAACTAGAAAACTACCACACACAAAAAAACCCAGGGCTTTGATATACTGTTACAGCTGCAAAGTAATTTGCATTTGACATAATTTCTCTCATAGGTAGGCATTTAAAACACACGCCAAAGTGGCCACTTCTTTCACTGCTATTTATTGCAGCAAATCTCTCTTAGGAAGTCATACATAATGAAAATTAATCTTTAAAGGTATGAACCTGCTAAAGCATTCAGAGCATTTCATTCCAATCACTGGAACAACTAAAAATTATGATGTTCTATTCACAGCGATCAAACTGTGATAACCAGTTCTCTATTAGGCAAATACTTCCTCTTGTTCACACCCTTTTTCCAAATTGTCCTAGGATTCTACCTATTTTAAGTGGAGAATTAATGCAATGAAATGACTCAATTCAATACTAATAAGCAAGTCAGACAGCCCCAAGGGACTTTTGACAGGCAAACTAAAATTTTGATAACGAACTGTTTTTCTATTGAAACAAACAAGGCTGTATTCTTTCACTCTGAACCTCATCTTTGTTTAACTGAATTATATTTTTCAGCCAAGATTTCACTCACATAACAAGAAGTGACTCCCTTTCTAGTTTCTTTGGTAAACCATTACTTCTTTAATTATTATCAACCTTGTTCCAGTGTGATAAATTGCTAATTACTTAATACCCTAATCAGCGTTCATTCTTTGCACAGATAAACTGTGACAGCGCCATTAATTTAAATAGTAATTTCACTTAATGGCCAGAACGGCACACCAGATTTTTATGCAGCATTTTCTGAAGACTGCATCCATCACTGCAATATTCTGACATAAAGATGTCTGACGTGCACTAACTCACTTAGGGAGAGCAGATGTTGCAGAGCAGAGTTTGGTAGTAATTCCCAGAGTGCATCACTTCAGCATGAATGAGCTGCAAAGGCAGAGGTAGACAATCTTCTGAAACTGCATTGCATAGCCTCTGACCTTTCCTTAATTTATCACATGTAGCACTTGACTCCTGAACCTTGACACCTCAAATGTACAATTTTAAATATGCTCCAAGAAAACAAAATAGGACCATGTAATATTGATGGATTGATTTACCTTCTAAAAATCACTTTATTCAATTGCTTAAGGATCCAGAAATTCCTATAAACCCTTGCTGAATTCAGCAAAATACCAAAATGCAAACTATTTGTTTCTAAATCAGTTGGAATGTGTGTGTCATATTTTATATATTTATGTTTCATAGGCACATAATGCATTACAGCAAAAAGAAAATCCACAGGCTGGAAAAGACGCTTCCTGCTAACAGTGATTTCTGTCAACAATTACTTCATGTTCATCCCCAGCAACTGAAAAAATTTATAAACATAGCTGAGTGATGAATTACTAATTTAGTAAATCTGCAAAACCAATGCTTTCAAAAGGGAAAAATGAGTATTAAAAGGCTTAGCCTTTCCAGCCAGAATAGAGGATCAACAAAATACAGAGCCAGAGTACATTGCAAACTACTCCAAAAATCCTTGGCTTACATGTGGGTATTGCAACTATTACAGATCAGGAACCACAACAGTACAAAGCACCATCTTTCATGAGTCCGAGATGCCAGTACAATGGTATTAAAGAAAAAAGAAAAAAAAAAGAGAAAGAAAGAGAGAAAATCCAAGGGTTGGTTTAGCTGACATTATTCTTTATAGCCAGAAATAGAGAACTTTGGATAATCACACTGCAGCAGTGGGGCTCAGGACGTGCATATACAATGGCACCACTGCCAGCCTTTGCCAGTAGATGTCTCTATGGTCACCCCACTAAATAAGGCCAACAATGGGCAAAAAAGAAAACCTAAGAAAATATAATTAATTAAAT
>NW_008686250.1:26163-61870 GCF_000695815.1 Acanthisitta chloris | reverse complement strand
GTCCTAATTCCAGCTCTGAAATTTAATTTCTTCCTTCAAAAGAGATTAACACTACCTGTCTTCAGATTACACAATATGCATATTTCTCTGTGTCCTTAAGATATTAAAAGTGATTAAGTTTTGTAAATATTTGTGTTAAACGTGTTTACAATACTTACTACATAGATGTTTACCTCACTGTAACTTTATTTCAGTAGCAATATTTAGTGTGCTCCATGCTCCAGAATGAAACTCTTTGAGTTTCTGGGCTTTCTTTAACAATACTGTTTTATTACTTACTAGTTACATGCCAACATACAAATGCTTTTATTTTAAACCTTATCTACTTTCTCTAACTCTAATGCCATCAAGAAAAAAAAATAATTCACAATTACACCACAAAATACACAATTCACCACAAAAATCAGAGTTACATCCTGTAGAAGGGGTTCAGTGGAAAAAAAACCCTTGTTTTAATTTGGTCATAGTGGTTCCACCAAAGAACTCAGGCTAGCAGGTGTTCTCAGGGAACTTACTATGAGAAGATATAATGCAGTGTGATCCTTCTTATTTATCTTTGTTTCATATATCTTGGTCACTCTAGAAAGGAGAGATATTTTTCAGTTGTGATCCCTCTTTTTATGATATGTTACTACACTGATAACAATGGAAATACCTCCAGTGTTGCTTAAAAGTGTTTTATGCACTAGAAAATGTCATGTAAATAAGACAACAGAAATAAAACCAGATCTGTTAACAAACAGGAGAGAGTATCAACCTGAGAGTAAGAGAGAAAATTCTGTTTCACACTGCAGTCCATATTCCTGGAGTACTTCAGTTTACCTGATTGCTTAAGCTAGATAAAATGTAGCTGGCACTGTGCACCACTGGAATTATGAACTTGAGAGAGCCCCCAGAGGGCTGACTTCTGCAGAAAACATTCTCTCTGATTTCTTTTATTTCTTCTTTTCTTCAGACATACTATAGATATGGATGTCTTAGATTATAAAGGATATTGAACTACATTCAACACTGATGTAACCGCTGATTTCAAACCAGCTGAATATAACAGATGGGGATTGAGTTTATAGATTTTTAGTTCTGATGTAAATTGTGTCCTTTTTCTCAAATTAATTCATTTATGAAAATTCTTTACTCAGCTTCTCTCTCCCTTTTCTTAGATGCGTGGGAGTGTATCTTCGACATATTTTATTTTTAGGGGTTTTATTTTTTAAAATTACTTGGGTAATTTGCCAGCTTCAAAAATGCTCATCTAGTAGGGCTTGCAAACTGGTTGCAATGAAACAGGTTAAATGCCATCACTGAGGCACAGAGAGTACAAATTCTCATACAGTTCTTCTGTAACTGCTAAGGGACATATTGTATCATTATAATCATAGCAGTCCTAAAATTTTATGACTTCTCTCTAATTCTGTATTAAACATTTCAATTGGCTATAAAATGGATTTCTTATCACAGGACAATTACTTTAAAAGATGTTTACAATTTTCACCTAAATGAAACAAAAACCAACATCTTTTACAAAGTGAAGCATTAATATCTTTTAAAAAGTCAGTTAATAGATGTATTTCTTAAATTTGTTCTGATTTAACATTTTATTTTAACCAATAATTTTAATTTTTCATTTCTGTAACTTTAATTTTTCAAGCAATAATTATTTCCATTCAAGAACTAAAAGTTTACATTTTTAAAATGACAAAGTGGAAAATTCCAAATATTTGAAACATTTCTGGTTATGAAATTTTCAAAACTCATCTCCTGAAAGCAGTTTCCAGTTTGGTTTTTTCCGTGGCACAAGTCTTATCCAAAAGCTCTCAATAATTCACTAGTTACAGTTCAGGTGGCTTTGACGCTCAAGGAAAGTAGTTTTTCTAGTTTGTTTTTTCAGCTCAACTGTAACCTAACTCTGTACCCAAGTTATATTTCTAAGTATTTGGTAATTATCTTGGATGGTATGAATTCGAAATGTACATTATATTATTTGATGCTGAGTAATCTATCTGAGGACAATTCCCCACTTGGAGTACTGTGTCCAGCTCTGGGTTCCTCAGCACAGGAAGGATGTTGAAGGACATTGGAGTGAGTCCAGAGGAGGCCAACAAGTTAATTAGAGGGAAAAAGCACCTCTTCTGAATGGCTGATCAAGTATACCTTTTATAAAGAAGTTGTAATGTCACCATGCAGTTACAGGAGAAAAACACTGCACTCAGAAATCATTTTATGTTTGCATATACAATGTTCTTGGTATACAAAGTACAGTGATAGGACAAGTGGTAACAGCTTCAAACTGAAAGAGAGCAGGTTTAAATTCAATTTAGGGAAAACTCTTTACTGTGAGGATGGTGAGGAACTAGCACAGATTGTCTAGAGAAGCTGTGGATGCCCCTTTCCTGGAAGTGTTCCAGGCCAGGATGGATGGAGCACTGAGCAACCTGGTCTAGTGAAAGATGTCCCTATCCACAGCAGAGGGTAGAACTGGATGATCTTTAAGGTCCCTTCCAACCCAAACCATTTTATGTTTCTATGATTCCGTGAAATCAGAAGTAGTATTTTCAACCAAAGCTACTTGTTATAGTACTGTTAAAATCTCCTAACCACTCCACTTACCTCAGCTGCACATATGCACAATAGACTTGAAATACAAATACTTGCTATTTGTTATTTTTGTCCTATATTTCAGTCTGTGCTTAGAAGTGCAAAATCTAGAATTCCCTGAGTATATTTACCTACTAATATTCTGCAGTACAGGTACATCTAAATGTTGCACAAGGTATTGGGATTTCTCTGCAGTCATTTATTAGCTGTGTTGCACAGACAATTTGGTCTGCTCCCTTGGTGCCAAGTACTAGTAACATGAAGGTAGTGTTATGTGATGTAAAAAAAAGAGGAAAATGTCTCAAATTCTTCCTTACACACTGACTGCTCCACATAATGATGTTTTTCCATTGAATACTAAAAACAGGTTCCGAGAAGGTGGCAACAAATGGTCAAATTGATAGTAACAAGAACTTCAAGCACAAACAGCAATTGGAAAATATCCTTCCATAGTTACAAAGATCAAGATGACAGTTGGCCCACAACAGTGAAAACAGAATGCTTCTTCATTTAGTTGTAGATTTAATAAACATTACTATTGCTAGTTCATAACATTACAAAAGTAATGATAAGAAAGGTAAAGCAGCAATAGTTTATGAAAGGATAATGTGCTCATGAGATCACTTCAAGAAAAAATTTAATTAGTGCGATTGTTTTCCAGGTCCTCCTAGTTGGCTTTTACTGAGATGATGTTTTTGAAGGCAGCTACAATATGTTGTGGAGACAGTGAATTGAAACTTTGATCTCAGCTCTCCCAGTCTCACCCTCTGGCATGCCTTTGGTGTTCCAGTACCTCTGCAAGCACTCTGAGTTACTGTCCTTCTTTCTGGTACTTTGATGGAAATAAAGCAAGTAAAATATATGATTTGCAAAGTCCTCTCTAAATTTTTCAAGCTTTACTTCACTCCATGTTTAGACAGAAAATATCTGCATTAAAGTAACAACATCTGCCAATAAATACAGGTTCAAGATGGATATGTAGACAGGTTACTGCTTGTGAGCAGCTTCCTACCATTTTCTACCTTACATCTGTTTCATCTGAGAAGTAAACTATTGTTTTGTGGACCTTTTGACTGAATGAAACTTCCAAATTTATGAATGAAAGGTTTAATCCAGGTTAATAGCTGTTAATGGTCTCCTTTGTTATTCTTGAAATATCTTCTGCTGGTGTCTTGGTTCGAACTGGAGGGTAAGGGCAGTAGGAGAAACAGTTTACAAACAAAGTGGAATTTACAGTTTGATAAAAAATTCATAATAGTAAGCAGATTACAATAGGAAAGGGAAAACAGGATCTATCTGTGAGTGCTTAACTTATATTTCTCATGGTAACATCAACCAAATAAACATGTATTAATGAAGTTCACATTCTAGCAACAGTTACCATGATTGTCATTTAAATAGTGCAATTCCCTTTTATTTTATCCACTCCTTATGACATAATTTTAGTATTGTTTAATTTAATATTGCATATTCTTGGATTCAAAACTCTTGGCTGAATGTTTTTTATCACGAGCATTAAATATGCCATGAGATCTCACACTGGTTCATTACAAAGATCAGTGTGCCTTTTTGCCAGTTCCCACAATTTGCCAGCTATTCATTACTGCAGATTTTCATCACTCTCATACTGAGCTTGCTGCACCTACTGACATGTCATAATACTGTCTGAATTTGTCTTGTCTATGACACTTTCTTCTGCCCCATCACTTCTTGCAGTTGGTTTAAGGCTTCAGCTCCTCTTCTTGGAAGCAATTCCTAGAGGTACTTTGTCAAGTCTGTCTTAAAAGTTACAATTGTCCTCTTATTTTCTTTGTTAAAATATTGAAACTCAATGAAGAGACCGATTTTTCACAGAGAGTAGACTATATTATTTTTATAATCTAAATCTACTGCCAGTTCTCCCACAGGTCTAACGACTAAAATGGGAAAATGAGTTAGGTTGTATTTGATGCTGTGACCTTTCAGTTCTATCAACAGCAACTGTCTGTGCTGTAAGAGATTTGTTTTGATCCCATGTGGTAATACCAGACTGCATATCAGACTTGTAAGTGACTGACTATTCCTGTTTCATTTTAAATAACACATGTTCTGACTGAATGAGAAGGGATGTGTGGTTTGCATAGAGTAAGTTTCTAGACTGCTCAATTAGCTTCTTTTGGTATAACCTACAGTAAGTTTACATCATTAAACTAGGGAATATATACATTTTATTAAAACTGAACAAAAGAACTCTATCTCTAGTTATCATCAGTCTTTTCCTGGAGCCAGGAAAGATGTTGACTTCATTGACATCTGGCTCTTAGCTGCTACTGACACTTGCAGTCACAAACCTTTACTGCTGCAGGGTCAACATTTATCTTGTTTATCTTCAAACTTGAACAACAAGACTTAGATTCTTAGATTTTTAAAATCCCTTTTGTTTAGCACATTCCCCTTAGATTTAAAAACCATGGAACATTTTTTATCTGAATAAAAGTGTAGAACAAATACTCAGAGATGAAATCTTGTCAAACTCTCGGGGTAAATAATGTAATGTTTTAAACTGTATCATTGATCTGCATCTAGTCTTAAATGAACTAGAAGTTAGTACACACATCTTAGGTTTTTAAATGTAGGAACCATCTGTTCTGTGAGGTGATGATCACTTACTGTCTGCTTGACATCACGTCCCAGAAAAGCTGCTGTTAGTTTTTATGTTCACCAGTTTATCAATCCCAGCATCCAAGGGGAGTGAAATTTGTTTCTAACTGTACAAATCATGCATCCAACAAAGGTAAAGGAATCAGGTCAGGGAGAAGATACCATGTTCCTTCCCCTGCTTTGGATGTTGTACAGATAATAAATCTTGGAATTGTAAGTCCTTCACCTGCCAACTTCAGTTTAATTCATTTGAAAACACTTGGTGAACAGCCCTTTACAGTCCCTGAGGGATAAATGTCATTATTTATGAAATTCTGAATCTTTACTACACTAGCAAACCAGTTTGTTCTCTAAACTGTGCTTTCCAAAGTATTCTCACAAAACCGGTTTTTGCAGATGATGAAATCTCTTTAAAAATCTGGATATTAAGGCTCTAGTATTTTTGCTTTTCACTGTTTCATCAAGAGAAAGAAATTGAAAGTTTTTCTCATTTTAGCCATTTAAATTTGAAAAACTTAATTGTGTAAGGTGCAATAAGGTCATGGCTTTAGAGATGCATTCTGGTACTGCTGGATGCATCACAGAACAGAAGATTGATATACCACATCTCATTCAAAACATTCAGGTTTCATGGCTCTGTTTTATGGTAGAACTTAGAAGTCCAAATTCGCTACTACTTTTTCAGTGGCAGTAGTAGACTTTTAAGAAAAGCCTTCTAAAGGCTAAAGGGGCAAAATCATATAGGAAAATCTACCAAACTTTCCCTTTTGTCAAAAGATTCCCAGAGAATTAGTGTGACAACATATTTTCGCATATATGCACACATCTCCAGAGAAGCACATGCTTTAATTTATTCTTTGTTAAATTAGGTAGAAATAAAACAAATGGGGTGAGGGGTGGGGAGGAGTTGTAGAAAGAAGACCTAGGACACTTGGCTTTTTTTAGCTGGTTAAGAAGCTGGTAATTTATTCAGAGGTTATGTTCAGCATCTGTTAATTGCACTCTTGCACTTGGTGATGCCTCTGTTTCTGAAGTGAAAGACATGCTATGAAATTGTTCTTTTAATCCATCCAATCTTCCAGGCTCTTGTTGACTAATAAAACTTTGTTTTCTTTTGTGGAAGCAACAGAACCTAACATAAAAACTGTATGACAATCCATTCCAATCCCATAATATCAGGGAGTTATATTTTTCCAAAGTGAAGCTTCTGCCACTGCTCCAAGATAGAGCTCTCCTATTTTGTCTTCTGTTGTTCTGTCCTTAAGGTTTAAGGAAAACTAATTCATCCAGCCCTCAATGGATGGGGTAACTAATTATTTCCAGTTAAATATATATCTGTTCATTACTCATTTTTGGGTTTTTTTTTAATAGCAGATCTTATTCCAGAATTACTGGAGTAGAATATTTAGTTTTGCTGTGAAAGTACCGTGCACGAAGAAGTGCTTTGAAATATTTCTGTGAACACTGTTTTTCATTTACTGAATTATGACCCATTGAAAAACTGACCTGCAGGCATAAACAGTATATTTGGTAGAGGGTTTAAATAAATTCGGAGTGACTTCAAGATCAAAGGAAAGTTGTGATTTCCACACAAACTCGATTAATAAATGTGTAAAGGGAATGTGAGGAGACATGCATTCTTCACAGACCATTACATACACAGGAAAACATCAGGGGAAACAAGCTTTGAGATTCCTCTCGTTACGCAACTCAGTCCAGATTAGCTCAAACTGTTGGCCTTTGGCTGTCTGAACAGGGAAATAAGTAATTTATTTCAAGTAGGTGTGTAAGTCCATTTAAATAAATCATGTGCAAGTGCTTTTCAGGGACATAACAGCATTAAGTACATTTTAAATGCTTTCTACAATTGGAGGATAATTGGATAGTCAAGTTTTCTGATATTCTCACAGTGTTTCTTTTCATATAGGACTAAGTGCATATAGCATCTTAGTGCAAGACAAATACTGCTATGAATAGATTTTCAGATAGATATTTTGTCAACATTGGAATTAAAATTTAAGTGTCATTACATTTCTTCCTCATACCATTCTCAGTTATATATCACAAACATATTGATACCAAAGTTCAGTCTGAAAACGTCAGTATTGCAAGATGAACCCCACTATGGAGGGCAGAGGGTTTGGCTGCTGCAGGGACAATACGAGTCCCCATGATTTCGTAGTGGGACACAAAGGAAAGGTCATTATTTGTTGTGGAATACTGCTGAATATTTTGACTTTTTGAGATGTGATGAAACTCAGGAACTTGAATATTCCATCTGATACTTCTCTGTCCACTTCTGCAGGATATGTGAGTTTCTTTTTGTGTACAGGCACCATGAATGATCTAACAAATATTTTATCTGTTTAAGGTGAGTTTGGAGAAGTATGCAGTGGACGTCTGAAGACACCAGGAAAAAGAGAGATACCTGTTGCAATTAAAACTCTAAAAGGTGGCTATGTGGACAGGCAGAGAAGAGATTTCCTGAGAGAGGCTAGTATCATGGGACAATTTGATCACCCAAATATAATTCGCCTTGAAGGAGTTGTTACAAAAAGTAAGTAACTAATAGCTTTAGTTAATAGTTATATGTTGGTTTTCCCATTCTATGTCATTGAGTATCAAAATTAAGCATTGCCTCCACATTCAATATGGATTGCAAATCTCAGAAATCCAAGTCATTGTGACTGTTGATACTGCAAAGTTTGGGACAATAATAGGAAATGCATAACCTATCTGTTTTCCATTAGAAATGTTTTGGGTTTGTGTTTTAATGACAATAATGGGCATTCAAATCAAGTCTTTACAGGTTCTCGTGAAATAGACTGTAGAGGTTGCCTATAGGCAAGTGGAGACTACCATAAATGTAATTGAGTTGAAAATGAAGTTAAATTGTTTTCCACAAGTATTTTTATTTATTTGGTTTATTGATTTTGGTACCAGAAGAGGTGAATTTTTCATTTTAAGGAAATAAAATGTAAATTCTTTATAACTTATTGTACACTCATAAATTATTTTCTAAAATTCTAGAAAAATCTATGAAATGTCTTACTCTTTGTAACTGTTGCAGCTGCCAAGAGATATCCCTTGCTTCTGAAATTTAGCATTTTCAGTGGTGGTATGGTCTTTTCTGAAACACTGAAATATCTAGTCATCATTCAAGTATTAAGTAAAAAGTCTTATTAACATGCATGTAATTTCTTTAAGGCCAACTTTTTCCAGTAGTGAATTAAACAACTCATATTATTTTCAGAACTAATCATTGTCTTAACCAGGTCATGTTGTTTGCTAATTTGCAGTACTTTTCTTTTTTGCAGTATTTTTCTTTAAAGAGAAGTGTTGTGTGTATAAAACAATTATCTCCTCTTATCATCGCAGTAAATACAATAAATAGGTTATGAATATTTCCCATTTTCACCTTTATACAACATCAGATCTTTGGAAAACACAAAGGACTACAACAGGGAGGAAAGTATAGCTCCTGAACATGTCATTGGAATGGAAATTCAGTAGGTTTATGGAAAGACCTGACTCAAATCTATGTCTCTGTTGTTCTAAATTAAGATCAAGAGGATCTTCTTCTTTCTTCATACAGTACTGCAAGGATTAATTAATTATTATTTAGGAATGTTTGGTTCCTAGACTAACAGAATCCATTGCATTCCAGGAAAGATATGGCATAGCCTCTCCATTGCTCTCCTGCCAGTAACTGCTCTGCTGACAACAAACAAGAACGCAAGTTAGTAGTGGCTGAGCAGCATTGGACATTTTTGTCCAGAGATGTAAATATGTAGGAACTCAACTGAGTTTAGCTCCTTGCTTCATAATGAGCAGCATAGCAACAATTAAATCATACCAGTCTTCACCAGCATGGGCAGTTTATGAACCAGTATCACAGGAATGACTAGGATCCATGTGGTGAATCTAGTAGGGTGTGTCTCATTTCTGTAAAGGGCAAATGGCTGTGATTTACAAACATTGTTTAAATCCAGTTAAATGGTGCATACACAGTACAGGATAATGTACTTGGCAATGGCATGATTGTTTAATCTTTGCCACTTTTCTAAATTTTCTTTCTGTAATGTCTCATCATTAGTCTAGAGAGAAATTAATACTGATTTCAGAAAGCAGAAAACAACAGAAATCAGTGCTCCAACATTGGAATATTTGCTTGAGTTCTACAGGAAAGGTGATTATAGAAAACTGTAAGGCAAGAAGTCATCAGTAGCAGTTCTGCTTTTCTCTAAGGAGTCAATGAACTTTATTATTGTTTTGTAATGTTTGTTTAGAGGAAATATAAAATATAGTAGGTGCTACTGTTATAGTCCCACTGCACTGTATGCATCTCTCAGATATAAAATAAGTAGTGAAAGTTTGAAAGAAAATACTTTTGGGTCAGGCAGGTTTTTTAAAAAATAAAACAATTATACAGCCATAATGATAGAATGTAAAAAGAGTACATGAATTATCAATAAACTTCACCCCAAGGCATAGAAAGTGCAATTATATAAAGTGTGAAAGACAAGGTTGTGCATTACTGCTTTGCTGCAGGAAAAAGCTAGAAGGCAGGCTGAGAGATGGACACATGTACTCTTTCCAGTTTATCTTTAGGACGTTGCTTTGCATTTATACTGCCCCAGCTGTGGTATTTAGAGAATAACATGACTTCAGCTTGGAGAAGAACAGTTGCCTTGAATTTCACTAAGTCCAGGATTGCAGCATTCACCATGGGACAGAAATTTCCTATAACTAAAAGGTGTGCTGTAAAAGTCAGACAGAACCATGTCCCAGCCAAATTATTTATGTAATGACAGCATGATTAAAAGGTGTTCTGTGCTAAAACTTAGATTAATAACAGTAGAAACTATTTGTCTGATGTGCATTACAGTTCCACTAACCTGTTAAGGCACATTGGATGCAGTAAATTTGATTAATAGATGTGTAATGCTGTTCTTAGCACATGCTTTCCTCTTTGTAACCATTAGTCATTAACTTCTAGCTATTGCTGATATATATTGCATCAGTTTGTAAGCAGTAACTTCCATTACATTGTCATTGACTATTGAACAAAAAAGAAAAAGGGTTTGGTTGTAATAAGCAGAAGTGCTCTACCAAGTTCAATAGCTATTGACTGGGACAATAACAAATTTGCCTGTTCATTACAAATGAGAGCTTTTATCTGGTCCTACCAGCTAAGCAGATGTTAACTTTTAAATTATACTGTTTTCAAAATTGCTATGGAATATGTACTGTACAGGATGAAAAAATGCTAAACTAAGCCTGCTCACAAGTAGGTCTGAAGCAGAGTTTTAATTCCCTTTTCTGATTGCTTCATTTCTCATTTGTCCTAACTGCAGTCCCTAATCACAGAGAGCAGTAGGCAGAACAGTTGCTGTAGCAGAAGCTTTCTGTTAGCAGAGAGTTCATTTCAAGGGCAATTTGCTGGGTCACAGCAAATGCTCCATAGCACAGAATCTGGATCTGATCATTCACTTATGTTGCTAATCAGAAGTCACAAGGGAAACTTTATTCCTGTTTGGTTTGTTTTAGCAACACCATTCCTTGTATGGTTTGCCATAAAAGGATGCTTATTGCCTTGCAAATTTGTGAGCGATGCATGGGCACTTTATAAAAACATCCATGTTTCCATTTCAAGCCATATTAGCACAATGATAATTTTGGGACCTCTTCTTGGGTGTGTCAGGGCATGGATCAGTTTTATGTCCTTGACCAAGCTGCTGCTGGTTCATAAACAGGTATAAGAAAAACAACTTCTTTCTCCAGTGCAAACATATGTGACCACCATTGAAAGCTGGGCTATGTAGAAGTAAGATGTGTCCTCTGCTTCTACATAATGTTGCAGTCTGTGTTACAGACTTCCCAGAAAAGTCTGTAAAGTAACTTAAAGCTATGCCTACAGCAAACATCTGACAGTGTAACTGTATCTGACAAAAGACATGAAAAATGGACTCTGACTATTGTAACTATATGGGAAAAAATCCAGACTGGAATCTACAGTTAGTTTAGCTTGATGGTATCTTACACAATAGTTTAAAGCACAGCCTAATCAGTACTTTGTAATACTGTGTCAATAGAAAATATAATGCACACAAGGGCTTTATTGCATTCATAATTTGTTTATTCCCTTCCCCCTCAGACTTTACCCTAAAGTTTCCAGTTTCTGACTACTGGAGGATTTACACCTGTCACACTTACAAAATTAATCTTTTTAAGGCATTAATTTTCTTTAGCAACATTATGTATATGGATATTCTCCAGAAGAATTTTCAAAACAGTTCCTTCACAAAAGGAGGATAAATGAAGACAGATCCTAGATTTCTGGTTTTGTGTAAGAATCAAATCTGGGTTTGGAATGACACTTTCAACTCCCTTATTGTCTCCTTACTGGTTTGATTTAGTGGCTTTCAAATTGTGAATACTATTGCAGTTCTGAAATCTATAGTCAGTCATCTAGCAGATTAAATTCAAACCTTTAGTCATTGAGTTTCTTTTTAAATTATTTTATATAACCCATTCAAGTGCAACAAAAGCCCTAAAATCATTGCATCTTGCCTTGTCCTACCTATGAGGAAGGCAAAGCAGCAGAATGATCCTCTTTCACTACAGTTTACAGTCTGTAGCTCTTCATATCTGACCCATTTTTCATTTTTCAAAACTGCAGGACATAATGTATTCATCTTTTTTTTCAGCCAAGACATTGTGCTCTAGCCCTTTAATCCTTCTACTGTAATGAATCTAATATTGCCCTTTTCTCCAACCTGTTAAATGAAGTTCAGAATTCATTTCAGAAGACGACATATTTTCCAGTACATGTGTTTATTATACATACGATATTGTATAGTTGGTTGTTATGCAAAAGGATTGAGGAAATTTTGTGTCAGTGTTTGTAATATTCTTACCTCAGTCATGGATGGTGAAATTGTACTCCCAGGAAATGTGATTCTGCAAAGTTTAAATGTTGGCCTCTTAAGAGTCAAGATGTGACTATTTGAAGTAGGCTACACCATGAGAGCTTACAAAATATGATTATGATTATACATCCAAAAAATGTGACCTACATTGCAGTATTTATCATGCAATTCTGAAAACTAAAACCTTTAGGACCAACAGAAAACATACATGGTTAATAAATTCCGTATCAGCATTATAGAATTGTTTATAACCTACAGTGTAACCACTTTCAGGTCTTGACATTTACATCTGTCAGTAAACCCAGTACATCACTAGCATATCCAGGCACAGATGTACTTGCTGGAGGCCAAAATGGCAGCAGACCCAGCCCTTGAACCCATGCCCTTGCACCTGCCATATGCACCACAGATACACAGCAGTGTGTGAAGACATTATTTATCCATTAATATCTTCCATTCTGCTAATGGACAATCCACTGTGACGCAAAGTGAGGGTGAGACTATATGTGTGTCATGTTAGCCAGTGGCCTTTACATGGCATCAGCATGTAAAGTTGAATTTGTCTGGTGAAGCATATTGTAGATATGCACATAATGACAGACAAAATGGCAAGATTTTAGTTGTGTTATAAATTCTTCAGGAAGTGGAGCTGCAAATTTAAATTTGGCTCACTCCCTGTATTTTCCTTTCCTATATAAATATTACAACAAATTACTGAATTCGGTGTTGCTGTGGCCAGGATATTAATATAAAAGCTACAACCACCACCTGCATTGTTAGCCAAATTTATGAGATCAATTAACTAAAATATCATCCAAAATACAGAGCTTTAAGTTAGAGTTGTGCACATGACTGCTGTAACATGGACAAAACCAAGTATCTGTAGCCTTCTGGCAAAATAGGTTACCCTTCATGAACTGGTAGTCAAAGAATTTAATTAATGTTGATAGTACTGAGCTATTTTTATGCATGCATGCATGTGTCTGGGCATTTCAAATAACACATGCACACTGTGATGCATCCATTAGTTGAAGGTTACTGGCACAAATTAAGAATACACAATAGTTGATTCTTCTGAATGACACATACTTAGAAGAAATTAGCTTTTAAACCTTTGGAAAAATTGAATTTGTCTTTCATGCATTACATTCTGGGAATTATTTTTTTTCAGAATTCAAAAGGACATTTTGGTTTCCTGCAGCTTAAATCAGTCACATTTCTATGTTCTTCTTTTCTCTTTTTCAGCTAGCAAGTTATACATCATAACTGTCAATTCTGCTGTAACATCTTTCACAGAACGATAAGCAATGAAGAAAAAGCATATTGTCAAACAGTCAAACATCTAACATCTTTTTAGCAGCAGCTTAATCTGGCCATGATACACTATCTAACATAACTAAACTTCTGTAATTCTACTTTTATAGGTTACATCTGAGAAGCAGGATTTCACTTTCATTCAGGATCCTTTGCCTTCAGATATCTGTATTCAGAGATGTAGGACCCGACTTTCAAAGATATTTTAGATGCTTTGACGTGAGATGTGGTTCTAGTAGTAAAATAGGTGACAAAAATAATTCCCACTAACAACCATAAAAAGATAAAGCCCTGTAGATGAGATATGGCCAGACTACTTTTTTTTTCCTTTTCTTTTAAAGGAAATGCATGGTCATCAATTTACATAATTAGCATCACTATTAACGACAGATTATTTCTACATGTCTTCTGAATGAAGTGTGTACTTTTTCACCATGAAAGTAGAGAAGAATAGGGTAAAGCAAGCTAAAGGGCAAGATAGAGTGTGGGGAGATATATGAAGGGTTGAGGCTTTTTTTAACAAGTGCAACCAGAAGATTCAATGAATAACAGCGGGAGACAAGATTGCACTGTGCTGACAGATTTGCTGCACAACATGGCTGATCTGATGCCTGTGTAGGAAAACCATATGAGCAATGATGAGAACAATTATAAATGACAATGGCAATTGCAGCTGACAGTTAAAGGAGTGAGGAGGTTAAAGAGTGTATATAAAGCAATCAATGATCCCGATTCACAAGTTGTATTTGGTTGATTTATTTCGATAGCTGTACATTTGTTTCTTCTTCTGTAGAGAGGCAAAACCAGACTACTAAATATACATGTGATTGAGTATGGTAAAGTCCTGTTGCAATTTTGTTGTCGCCAAATCTTTACTGAGAAGTGAGGTGGCCTCACTGAAATTAATACCAAGATATGCTGAGTTTGAGAGTAATTGATAACGATAGCTAAGCAAGTTTCTGCTGTAGTCTGGAGCCCAGCAAACTCAGATTAGATCAGAAGCATTACTTGGTAAACTTCAGCCAAACTGTTAAATAGTACAGTGCACTCAAAATTGAAACAGGGTTGTGTCCTTTTAAAAGCCAAATTAAAATAAACTTTGTACTGTTTTTCAACAATAAACCATTATCTTGCAATTCATGGAATATGGATCAGCATTGTGCTGTGAAGGATACTGTGAAGTCACCTTGTCCATCTTCCTGCCTCAAGGCAGATTCAATTATATTTAAACTAGTCTGGATAGATGGTTGCCTATCCTGTGCTAAGAAACCTTTCTTGGTGAAGATTCTACAGCCTCCCTGGGCAATCAGCTGAGTTTTTAACTATTCTCATGCTTAACCTTCACAGTGTTGCATTGAATATTTTTTATACTGCACCTTAAGGGCATTAACTTTTTTCCTTCCTGTGGTGGAACAGTTTGTGCCTTTCTTCTTTGCAGCAATATTTTACATTTGTAGACCATTATACTGTCTTCAGTAAATCACCCAGATTCTGTCAAGTCTTTCTTCATAGTATATGTTTGCTAGACCTTTGGTCATTCTTAATGCTTTCCTTTGGACTCTTTCCAGTCAATTGAAGGTTTTTCTGAAGTATGGCTAAAGTATGGCTTTCAAGTTGATGCTGAGCCTTACCTTTCACTAGCAAGCAGGAAATAGCTGGTTTAAATGTAAAAGGTGTTATAGATCTTTAAATACATGTGGTTTTCAACAGCAACCATTACTGGGTTTTATTTTTATTTATTATTGCCAATAGATCCTCCTCTATGGAACAGTTGGCTGTCTAGTCTTTCCTCTAGGATGTATTTGTGTTGTTCTTTATTGCCACCTCAATTGACCTGCTTTGTCTTCCAGAATTTTGTTCTATGTTTTCTCACACCTCTCCCTAGCATGCCAAGTGCTTCCATTTTGCTATCTTTGTCAGATTTAGAAACACATTCTTAGTTCCAACACTGCAGTCATTAAGGAGAGAACAGAACAGTGGCGAAAGCCCTGGACCATACTATTTGTATCTTTCCAGGCTGATGGTGAACCACTGAGGACAGTTTTCCAGCTGTTACTACCCTGACTGTGCAGTAGTTTTGACAGATATTTCCTGGGGAAATTTGAGGAATGTACTAAGGAAAAGGAATTAAATCACAGAGTACAATTTTGAATTCAAAAATTAAGTGATTTAATGTAGTCAGGACTGACATCTCATTGCCTTGGACTAATTTCCTTACTATCTTTCTTCTGTGCTTCCATTAGTTTCCTAGTTGCCAGTTGTAGTTCTTGTACTACCAGTCACCTAAAGAATGAAAGAGTGGCAATAAAGCTACCTGTAGGCTGCAGTGACATAAGTTAAGGCTTTGTACCAGGAAGGCTATTACAGGTAGGGGAATATATCTCTATATTTTCATGCATTAGAGTTGGTTCTTAAAAATAAGCTGAGAGATGTGTCTTGCTTAGGGTAGAAGCCTTGTCACAGCAAGTTTTACCTTTTTCATGATCATTTGAGTTGGGATGTTACACTAACACAGCACTTACATGAGAGAAACCTAGATTAGATATCAAAATAATAGAGATAATTCAGTGTTTCTGTCCCATGACAGGTATTGGGTTTAGATCCACGTGTGATTCCAAGGAACACAGATTCTCCTTGAGGTGACAAGATGAAAGATGGGAGACATAATCCTGGTGACTGATAAGACCCCATTGTTTCTTTTCAAAAAGAAACAGCTCCCATTCTTACTAGCTTAACTGAATTCAAACATACATGAGTGTATCAAAATAATAATGTATCCCTGGTGCTTTTGATTTGATGCAGTTATTCTCAGTATATTATCTTAATGTTGCCTAAAGTTTTCTTGTGCATGAAGAGTTCTTGTTCACCCTCAGAGTTTTCTTTGCATTTATGTGATCCTTTGGATAAGCCTAATGTGTGAAAAGGTTATTGTGGGGATTTCCACACTCATAGAATCACAGAATCATTTAGGTTGCAAAAGACTTTTAAGTCCATAGAGTTCAAACATATTTATGAAGTGTTTAGAAACCCAGGAGGCAGAGTGCTATTGAACCCATAATCATTACAACTAAATAATTTAATAATGCTGGAGTCTTATTACAGAGGAGGTTTCAAATGCAGTGAATGTTATAAATAATATTAATCCTCTCTAGTCCAATGGTTTTTAGGTTTCTGAGAATGGAGATATGTATCTTACTAATTCTGCAAAACTCAGAAAATGTATGTCTCATTAAAGTAAGAAGGTACAAGATAGCAACTAGCTTGAGATTGTTAAATAGCTTTTAAAAACTAACATAAATGTCTGTGTCACTACTGAAAACAGAGCACAGTTATCTGTTCTTTCACACATAGTATATTCTGACAATCTTTATGCACCAACAGTATTGGTGTTAGCACTTTCGACCATGTTATGCTTCCAGGTTCTAGTTATCAGCTGTCTGAGTTACAGCCTTGCAAGATAAATAAGAGAATGCATTGTGTAAACACATCTAAATTCACCTAATATGCAAAGTTAAACAGAGCAGCTTTTATGCTTGAACTTTAATTAACTGGATGAATGTTTGAGTCATTAAAACTGTTCCAGGAAAGCTGTGCCCTTTCTCTGCATCACATTTCTTTAAATTTTACATTTGTTTGCAGGTATATAAGTAAGAAATCAAATAGTAAGTTTTTCTTTTCTATGTTGTTTAGGCCTACCAGTTCACTTTACCAAATTTGTGCTGAAACAAAACATGCAAGACCAACATCAGAAATCAGTTGAAAAAGCATTGTCAGGTTGACACATAGGGACAAGTTATGGTCTGTATATTTACCTGAACCTGAGGAAGATAGAGCCTGAGAATCAATCTCCTGTCGCCCCAAAACAGAGATACCACCAGCCTTAGGGAACAGTGAGTTCATCAGGTAATCGTGATATTGGTTGTCCAGATGTCACACATGGCCTGTCATATAAACATCTGCCTCAAAAGTTTGTCTTGTGATTTACTACAGCATAAAAGCTCACACCTAAATTTCTAATGGAAGGCAACAAGCCTGAGATATCTTTAACAGTAGATTCATATAAAGAAGCAGAATTGAAATATAGATTAGTAATTTTCTCATATAAATGATCTGATATTGTATTTTATAGAAACATGAGAGTTAGATTTAAGGAAAATAAATATTTGGTTATTTACAACATCTTTTTTTTCTAGTACAAGGACTGCTATAAAGAATGGTAGTTGCAATGCTTTGGATGAGACCGAAAGAGAACAGAAGTTTCTCTTCATCTCAAAGCTGACACATCCTACTCACAGAGGAAACAAAGCACTTGGATGGAATATTGCCAGTTGGCTTCCCACATACAGATTAATTTTCCAGTGCACAGAACTAAAAACTGGTGAAAGTAACCATTTTCAGTGATTAGTGAGAAATCTTTGAAATTTGGAAGCAGAACAGTCATATTATGCAATGAAAACCTGTTCAGACTTGTTTGAGTTATGTTCTGTTGCAAAGTGACATGTGTTTTCTGTGTTGTGCTCTGGAGAGCAAGTGAGAAGTTTAATGACAGGGGTTTGCAGTGAGCACACACCTGTGCATTCTGCTTCCTGATCTCACTCAGCATTGCAGCTCCAGCCAAGGCAGATAAATTATTTCTGCTTCCACCACTCTTCTAGCACTATCCTCAACATCCACACAAAATAATCCCATCATTTAAATAGAGTTTCCATCTGTAAAATTGTTTATTCAGAATATATTAACTCAGTCCATCACTATCTTCTTTGTATATTTCTGACCTTCAAATATCTTTACTTCCTCTCTACTGAGAGTCTCACTGTATCCATTTCACTGACTATAATTATCTTTCTGATTCATAATACATGCATAGTTCAGGTTCCAGCTGAATAAATAACTTAGCTGCAAACTGTTTCGGATCCTTTCCAGACTCCTGAAGTTTTGGTTGGAAAATCAGTTTGCAAAAAATACTACTTCTTAAATCTTAACATTCTTCACAGATAAACATAGTGCTTATAAATCAGGAGTAGATGATAAAGCTGTTCAGGGGGATACAATGGAAAGAGAGAAGCCATTTGGAAAAAAAAGTATATTCTTTTAAAGCACCATAATAGATGGTGTGAAGTTACAGAGTATTCAGTTTAAATATGTCCTTAATGTAAGCACAAAACACAAATGGCAATCCTGTCAACACACTTTAAGAGGCAAGTATATTCAGTCAGACATTCCAGAATAGATTCATGACTACATCAATCAGTAAATATTGTCATTTTTCTACTAAACTTTAACAAGGTAATTTCTGCTGAATAAAATCTGAAAGTAAATAAGTTTAGCTGATAATGACTTCATTTCAATATTTCATCTAGAGAAGCATAGTACAGAATTTTCATAATAGTAGAAATCTGAAGCAAACTGCTGTACTGTTGCTAGAATTCACATAATTTATTTCCTTTCTCCTGAAGCAACAAAAACTTGTGAATACTCCCTAGACTGACAATAATTTACCCACTTTGGAAATGAGCCTCTCTTCTTTGCTTTTTCGGCTGTTTTCCTCTGTAGTTGAGTACATTCTTCAGCATACAAAGAGTTTTGCTGTTTTAGGTAAAACTGGCAATTTTCTTCCAGTTTGCAATGAATGCCTTTATAAGCATTGAAAAATGTGACTTCGTGGCATATGTAAACAGTGGCTGCCCAATATTCACCTTGCCAGAATCACTGTTGCAAAAATTAGCACAAAGAAGACCAGATAGAGGTTTTACCACATGGTATTCACATTGAACACCAAGTGGTCTTTGAGCTTGAAAGAAAATCCCCTGAATATACTGATACCAAGAAAGAGATATTTAACAAACACAGATAATTCTCTTTGGTCAGTAGATTTTCCAGTAAAGAAAGCAGAATTCCAATCCATATGCCTCAGCCCATCAGATAGCTACAGGAGCTGCCTACAACCTGGCCTCTAACCTGGTTTATCAGGCATGGGCTGAGACACCTTCACTGACCCTAGGCAAAGAGAGTTTTCTATCTAGTGTGTAGATTTGTAGATGTAAACCAGTATATAATACACTTGTAATCGGAGATTTCATTCAAGGTCACAATTGTCGTAGTGATAGTGATGTTCACACTTCTAATCTTGGCATCACTTGTTTGAGGAGGTCACTTGGTGTTTGTAACCAAGAAAAAATCAAACCTGTGCTTAATTTCATTGATATTAGTGAATTGTGAATGGTGTGAATGGGACTAATGAAAGGAATCCTCACTCTCAACTTATACTCTACATTTGTTTAACAAAAAATAATGTTTTGTCAATTGACTCTTTGGAACCTCAGCCCCAAGTGTTTTTCTTAACCAAAACCAGTAAGCCTTTTTCAGTGATACTAATTACTATCTAAAAGTGGAGACCATTTATCTCCTTGTTCATACTGTTACAGGCTAGCAAGGATAAAAGAGGAGAAAAACAGATCTGTTATTGCAGAACTGCAGAATGTACAGCATGCTGCATGAATACATTCATCTTCAGATGTCACCCATGGAATATCTCACTCAAATTAATACTTAAAACTCAAAATTTTTAAACATGAAGTACAAAATTAAAGCCTAAGCTCTCTCTTTTTATGGAAATACTGTGAAAGTGGACAGATAAAGATTTAAAAGCCTCTGGAACTTCTTAACCATCCCATTTATAAGACCCCATCAACATTTCACATAGGAGGTTCCTGTCTTAAAGGATGAGTAATTCCATATGATAGGAATGCTCAGATGTTACCTAGGATTTTTTCCTTCCAAAATCACAAAAACCGGGTGACCAAAGGATGACTGAAATGGAATTCATATTGCTAATTATTAATGGATTAATAATTCCCTGTAATCATGATGTATACAAAATGAATCACAAATTCTTTGGCCGAGATTGCAGGCTTTGCTTTTTCTATCACAAAAACTGTAATTTTAAAGTATTTTGTTTTCAGCTAATTTTACAGTACATGCATGATAATGAAAGCCAAATGTACAGCATACAGTGCTTGTAATAGTGTTCTGGGTATCGTACATAACTAGAAATACGTAAAGATTTCAGAGTTCTTGTTTAGCATTGTGCTACAGCTATTTTCAGTTTAAGCACTGACTGAAAAATGCTTATTTAATAGACAGCTTAAACATACACAGATTATTTTATCCTATTACAGAAGCATGGTATTTCCAATTACTAGTCCATTAAGACTACAAAGATGATTCAACACAACAGTTGTTATTGCTGGTAAAAGCCTTAATCATATTAATGTTGTCACACCATTCTTCTCAGCAAACAGAACTTCAGTGTGCTTTGGCATTTAACATCTCACAAAACAAGCAGCTATAGTGTTTGTTGAACTCTTTTCAAGCAGTTCCCTCATTTTTCCCCCCTCTCCAAATTGCCTGTTTGTCTAGAAGGAGCAAAGGAAATTAAAATAGTTGTTAGTGTTCTCCCCAAATATTCTGTCACCTACATCAGTTCCTCCTTAGGAATTGTAAGTTCCTTTCAGCATTTGCTTTTTGGCCCAGAGAAGTCATAAGTAAAGCCAAAACGTGTATAATCGGGGTTTTCTAAAAAAATCTTATTCTATGTAAATATTCCTAACTCTGGATTTAATCCCATCTGCCAGTCAAGAAATAAGAGAACTCCAGCACTTCAGGTTTGTAGGAAAGCATTGTCTTTCACAAGGATCTCAAGGTTAAACCCATCAGGGTTGGAGACCTAACAGTAGCTTTGCCTTGCAAAGGGTTTATATTTTTCATGTTTCCAGACAGACCTCATAAATTTAAATCTAGAGCAGAGCTGAAGAGACTTGATATAGAAGAGCAGGTCTTTCAAAATGTTTTCACCAAGAAATGGGTTATAATGCTCTACTTCTCAGAAATGAGGCCAAAACATGCTAATGCTTAATTATTTCCAACCCAATAAAATTAAGGAAATTCAGAGTTAAAAATCAAACTGAAGATTAGACCCAGAAAGCATGGGAATAAATAATCCTGAACTACCTTCTGTGATGTCATTCAAAAACCTCACCGTGAAAATTAGCAAAGCAGCATTTGTAGAAAATCGGTCCTTTTGTAATTATTATTAATTATTGTCACTGGAGAAGAAAACAGAAATGTTTTCAGACACACAAACCCATCTGTTGGGGTGCTTCTCCCAAAAACATTGTTTTGATACTAAAAGAGGCAAACCTCTGGGTTTGTTTAATATTTATTTCCACAAGACAGCCACAACTCCAGCAGTACCTGTGTCATGGCAATGTCTCTGTCCCCCATCCTAGACCAAACAAAGGCAGAACTAAGTCTCCCTTAGCCTACTGGTAGAGGCAGAAAAGGAGGAAGAGTTAACACTAAAGTTGCCTCATATGTTCTGTAATACACATTCCAGGTACAGACTGAAGTTCACTGATGTACATTAGTGTACTTCACTGCAGATGGCTGCTTAAACCTTAAGTCTAAGTACTAATCTCCAGATTAGTGCATTCAGAACTGTTAAAATTAATTGTATAGATCCATGTTTTCTAAATATACTGAAAACAGGATCCAACAAATTCATCAAGGATAAATTTTAGCCCTGCTTCTGTTCTTTTTTTTCTCTCCATTCCAAGTCAAACCTATTGAACAGTCTACAAATCGTAATCTGACATTAAAATTTCCAATTTTATAAAGCTGTTCCTTATAAAAACATTCCATATGTTCCTCCATAAAAGATTATGAAGTAATGTGCAATTCCTGGTGATCTAGGAAGGATAAATCAATAAAATCATGTGAGAGAAAAGTCAACCAATTTTCAGTAGTTTCCATAATGGATATGTTACAAATAATTTTGGAAAAATTGCTCTAACCCTTCATTTAGCTTCCCCGAGGAAACACTAGTAACAATAAAAAGCAGGTTTTATTTTAGAATGGAAGGTGCTTGTAACAGAATCAGCCTTCTCCCAGACATTGTGATAACTCTGGATAATTCCCCTATGCAGAAGCAGGAAAACTCTTTCTGCATTCTGACCTCCAGTACTTCGTTATGAAATGTTCAGTCCTGTTTGCATGAGGAGGGAAAACAGCCAATTGGTTCCTGACAAATGGAATGCAAAAGCTCATTATAGCCCTTTGACTCCCTTCTCCAAAGCCTTCATCTGCAGAGTTCCTAAGACTGTTCTCTTAGCTGTGTTTTGCAATCCTTGTGTGAAAATCATCAAGACAACTGGCTATATAGAAACAAATATCAATGGAATGCAGGCCCTTGAGGACAGCCAGCACTGTGCTGACGCTATATTGCATAGGAGAGCAAAACTAGTGGGAAAGTTTCTGAAAAGTTTCAGTAGCAAAAATAATAGGTCAATTTAAGTTTTCTCAGCTTTCTCAATCCCTGAGAGTTTTGAAGTGCATGTTAGTTGCTTTTAAGTGCTTTTACTATAGCCCACAAGGGCTCCTCTACCACCTATCCAAACATTGTGTGTTTCACTCTAATCTATTGTGTCTACCAGTGTTGCACCATGTGTGCTTGGTGCCATTCTCTCCATCCATCCACCCACCCATCCACCCACCCATCCATCCATCCATCCATCCATTACTATTGTTGTGCTGTGTGGCAGGACTTTCTCTTCTTTATAGGACTCTTCAGCACAGTTTTGTCACCAGCCTGAGACTGTGGGATGTCCCTGCAGTGTGAGGACAAATGGCTGTTCCTCCTGGCTGGCCATGCCATCCCCGTGCTAATAAATGCCTGTGAATTAGTGTATGTTCTCTGGAGCTGAGCTAAGCATATGGGTTTCCTTTACCCAGCCCTCTACTTCTGCCCTTCTGCTCAGTGTGATAATAAGCTACTAAAACCATGCCAGTTTAGGATGCTATACCAGTGATTTCCCTATCAAATTCTACAATTTGTGGGATGATATTCCCCTTGGAACAACAGCTGAAGGTGGAAGGCAGGCTAATTGATTCAGCACTCCCCCACTGCCTCTGAGCACAGGCACTTAGCTGTAATTATTGTGAAACAGAAGAATTTACACAGAGTTATAAATTGGTATCACAGGACTCAGTAAATGGTGTATACTTCATGAACTGTCAGCTATTCAGAGTATTGCCATATATTTTTACAGTTTCAATGCACTTTTCCAATGCATATCTGTAACTAATGTGGTTTCCCATGTTAAGGTGGCATAATGTTCAGATCTCCCCACTATGGAGTGGGGGGAGGTTGGGGGTTATTTCCCTCAATAAATCCATGGCTGTAAGCTGCTAAATAACAACTGTATTTCAGGGCACTGAGGAATCATGGCTTAATATTCATGCCTCCTTTTCCCATTTTAGAACAAGTAAGACCTTACACTAAAACGTTAAGTGTACTCTAGAAAAGTGAGTGTTCATTTTTACACAAAACAACAGAACGAGTGTAAAGCAGTAGGCTAGATGTAAATTGGCAGAATGTCATTCCTTAAGAAATTCAGTTAACTAGATGGCCTCCAGTGGTCCCTCCAAACCTTACCCTGTCTGTGGCTGTGATTCTGTGTGATTCTTTCAACTATTTCACCAATGTTTATGCAAAACAAGTGAAATTTTTAGTAGGATTCTAAACTATTGTAAATGCCCAAAGCTTTTGCCAAACCTCTGTCCTTCTGTGCTGAATGATGTGACTTAACAAAAATTAATTTTCTTTAGCTGAAATTATAATCGACTTCCACATATAAAGTCATGTAATCGAGTCTCAAACCCTGTTCACATTGTGCAGGTGATAAAACCAAAAGCACCTGATACCAATCAGGGATGAATGTTACCAACCTTGTCCTTTTCAGAAGCTGTTTGTAGACTTCTAGAAGAGTCTAAATGGGGTCTTGTTCTTGTAGCTCTGTGTTCTGTTTAATCAGAGACATTTCTGAGTTGACAGTGGATTGTTTGGATGGGATTCAGTTGGCTAAAATGACACTAGGTGCCTACTTTTAGATACACAAGTGCCATTTTTCCTCTTACTGCCATTTTCAAACAGTGTCAATCATGTCTAGTCTGCCCCTCAAATGTGAATGTCTCAGATTTTCTAGAATATCTCAAATGACACAAAGCATTTCCACTAAGCAACTGAATCCTAACTTTTAAGTATGAGAGAAAACCATTATTCATATATATTATTTTAGTTATTTGCTGCTTATAAGACCTCATTAATTTCAGCCCTCTAGCTCTCTTCTTAATATTCACAGATTTAATTGCTCTAAAATTTGTTGCTCCTTGGTTTCATTTCTGAATATGTACAATAACTGAAATAAATTTGGAGTTGTCTTCATTACCTCCTCCAACAAAGTAACTTATTGTAAGACTGCTAAGAAACCTGAGTTGTTTGTCATTTAACAGCATTTAAATAGAGGAAAATGTTGATGGTGAAGCTGGAGCTGTTTGGCTTTTCTGAAGGTCTGTACATATGGCATGTGACTCACAGTGGCTCTACTTTATGGTTGGTATAATTCATATTTTGAAACAGAGAAGCAACAATATATTTGGGAAGTCTTTGTGTGTTCATTATTTAGCTTTTATGTTTTAAAATGCTGTTTAGTACCAAACATCTTAGAGTTAATGGAACAATTTTACAATTTAAAACTGAGTTTCTGTATATTGCATTCTGTACTGTCTCTTGTGATCACTTCTGCAAATATTTTAAAACGAAAGCTATGGAATCTTGAAACACTTACAGGAATGCAAAAGACTTCTCTGAGGTGGCCAGAGGGAAAACTTTCATGCCTTATCTTTAGCCAGCAGATATAAAAATACTGCAATCTAGAACGCTAATTAAATGAATTCTTTTTCCACAGACTGCAGCATGTTAATTAACAAACTTAAAGGACAAGTTTATTGAGGAGAAACAATAGAACTCTTGCTTGAAAATAAAAGTGAAAAATTCAAAGCTCTCTTAGGCTACTTTAAATTCAGCAAATACATATGTGTTTTGAGAGTAAATTTTCCTCACTATATTTTTATTAGTTAAAAAAAATCCCAACTCTTGAATTAATTCTAAGAAGACCATTTATTTTTCTTATTGTGTAAAAATATCAAGATGCTTTTTGTCTCTTTAAAGAACAGCTATGAAATACCGGCAAGATGATGAAAACAAACTTTCCATTGCCTAAATTTTGGATGGATGCTAACTTGATGTGCTTGCAAAGACACACAAATTAGATTAGTTAAAAAAAATCCCAACTCTTGAATTAATTCTAAGAAGACCATTTATTTTTCTTATTGTGTAAAAATATCAAGATGCTTTTTGTCTCTTTAAAGAACAGCTATGAAATACCGGCAAGATGATGAAAACAAACTTTCCATTGCCTAAATTTTGGATGGATGCTAACTTGATGTGCTTGCAAAGACACACAAATTAGTCTCCAATGGGATGCTAACTTGATGTGCTTGCAAAGATACACAGATTATTCTGGTTGCCAATGTAAATTTATTTCCAGGTGGGACAATCTTGACTCTGTGCTTTTAAGTAAGATGCACAGAGGTCTCATATCAGATCCATCTTTGGTGCTGCCATTCACTGAGCACTAACATGAGCTAGTTGAATTGATGTCTCCAGATCTCTGTACATATGCTGAAAGTTGAAACAGTGGATCAAATGCAAAAGAGTCTTCATTTATCATCACTACAGTAGATATGTCACAGTACTTATTTTAAAAGAGGTGGATGAGATAATCATTGTTTCCAGAAATAAAATTGTACATGTAGTCAATGAGAATACACAGTTTATTATACTGAACGCATAAATGTCTTAAGCTTCTGGTGAGAGCAAACAAGGGGTCAGTTTGTACTCCTGGGTTTTGTCTGTATCAACATATTGACAGCTGTTGGAAGAAGTGACAGAAGCTCTGACTGATGTGGCTGCCCTGACACGGGGCAGATGCAAATTCTAGTTCCCCTTTTCCCCTTGCCCGACATGACTTTTGTCAGGTGGTTTGTCAGGTGGCCTTAGAATACTAATATAAAACAGCTTTGCTGGTACAACTTCACTTCTACAGGTCTGTCTTTGATATGTACACAAAATTGTTCAAATGGCTCCATGGTAGAGTCATTTGGAATGCATTATAAATATCCCATAGTTGTAACTTGCTGCTGAAATACCAAATTTTTCCATTCCTCCTAGAAGTGCTGGAATTCTCCATTTGCAAACTGTGCCAAAAACAATCTTTTTCTGGTTAAAGCTGTGTATTGTATGACAGTTAAAAAGCAAACAAAGACTTCTAACTGCTTTTTATGAGATCTGTTCCAGTGAAACCACTGTTAACTCTGCAGAGATTTGGTTGTTCTTTCTTTTAAACAGTCGACTTCTTTTGTCAGTCAAAGAACAAGTCATTTGATTAATGATAATTTTTATCTCTTTGAAAGGATCCTTCCCGACCATTGGGGTGAAGTCTCTTTCGAGATTCCTGAGGGCGGGATTTTTAAATAGCATCCTGGCCTCACATCCAGTGTCAGGGGGTGGATCTTTACCCCCCAGCATTTCCTCTGGTAGGTATTCCAGCCTATTTCCCACATCAGTTTTTCCCTTCACTCTGCCCCATCACTCCACACATCTTAGGGAAATAAAATTTAGTATTGGTCAGACAAGCAGATTAGATGTCTCTTCCAATAAAAAGCCAAACTGAAGGAAAATGGAAAAGATAATTACATTTTGGGAACTAACCATTTTCCTGGATCAGTGTATAGAAGAAATTGTGAGGAAACTGACCTGTAGTCAAGTACCCAACCTGAATATTGGAAGAAAAGTCCTGGTATTCTCTAGTCATCCATTTCAAGAAGCATGTTCATGTGCATCTGGGCAAGATAACTTTAAAAATTACACTATAAAATCTCAGAATTTATGTGACTCTATGATTCTTCCCTAAAAATTTACATTCCCTTGCTAAAATATGAAAGCAAAACAAATTTGGAAAGGGAAATTTTAATTATGTATTGATAGTGTTTAAATCCTTTGTATGCTTTTGTAGTTGCAATGCATTTCTCAATAAAACCTTTATATTTATGTATTGATAGTGTTTAAATCCTTTTTATACTTTTGTAGTTGCAATGCATCTCTCAATAAAACCTTTTACTGAAGGAAAATGGAAAAGATAATTACATTTTGGGAACTAACCATTTTCCTGGATCAGTGTATAGAAGAAATTGTGAGGAAACTGACCTGTAGTCAAGTACCCAACCTGAATATTGGAAGAAAAGTCCTGGTATTCTCTAGTCATCCATTTCAAGAAGCATGTTCATGTGCATCTGGGCAAGATAACTTTAAAAATTACACTATAAAATCTCAGAATTTATGTGACTCTATGATTCTTCCCTAAAAATTTACATTCCCTTGCTAAAATATGAAAGCAAAACAAATTTGGAAAGGGAAAATTTAATTATGTATTGATAGTGTTTAAATCCTTTGTATGCTTTTGTAGTTGCAATGCATTTCTCAATAAAACCTTTATATATATATATATATAACTTTTATCATGATTTGAGCTCCTAGAATTCTCTTTAAATGAGTGAGAAAACTCAGTGCTTGTGTTGCCAGCAAGGCCTTATGCACTGCCTCTGGCAAGGTCCCCAGCAGAGGCACAGCTGCATGATGGCACAAGGGACCTCAGCTGGCATAAGATTGAGTGTAGGCCAAGAATGATAACCCCATGCCAGGTAAACATGCTGCTCTCACATAATGGCCTGAAACAGGACAGAAGGACAGGTTAGAGACATCCTTTCCAAGAAAGGCTATATGTGTTATTCATTCTCTTCTGTAGCCATCAAACACCATCTTCCATCAAAAGTAATAAATGAAGAATAAATATATGTATCTTAATTATACTCACAACTGAATCAGAGATCCCTTCTGTTCCTTTCCAAACTAAGTATTTCTATGTTAAATGAATCTATCTGTACATGGGCTAATGTCACACTTGTATCCTTTCCAGATATCTCATCTGTAATGTTGCCTAAAGTTTTTCTTAAACAGGAAAAAATGTCTTATTGTAAAAGTAGGAAGAAAATGGAAAAATTGCATGGTTTTGGCTTGCTATACAAAAGAAACTGTTCTACTTCTCTGTGCTCTATTTTATCTATTGCAGTAATTCTAGGCCTCACTAATACAAGATGATTCTTACTCTTCTTAAAGTGCTATTATTTCTTCGTTTACTTTCTGTCTTTGAATAGAAGCTTCTCAGCAGCTCTGATATCTTTTCTTATGACTGTTTGGGTGTCTTTTGTCAACAGTTTGTAAAATACTTTGCATTTTTTTTTCTCCATGGGACATCTCAAAGTATTTAATAGCCCTTAGGTATTTTGGCAGTCAGCATCATGGTGAGATGGTATCTGTAACCAAACAACTCTGTTGAAGAGGAAGTACTCAAGGCCCCATAAAATACCCTGTTTTGAACATAGTGTTGTGTACAGCACCCCGCTGATTCTATTAAATCCCAAATGGCCTAACTGCACTCATGAACTGACTTCTTCCCTACCTACAAGTTTCTATTATAAGGTCCTCAGGACCATTATTTTCTGAGTCCTTGTAAGGCTTTTTATCACACTTTTTTGGACTTCAATTGGAACTCTTAAATGTGATGGGGTTTTTTTTATAAAATATGTTCATAATGTCTTGCTATTAAATGTCTTTTACTAATAATTCTGATTCAATCTGATGAAATATTAAAAACAGGAAAAATAGAAATGCAGGTACATGATGTGTAACATATACCCTAGCAAGTTAATGAAAATTAATGTTTTTGTTTGATCATGTCAGCAACAAAAAACAAGCCAAGCAGCAACCCCACAGAAAGGGAGAGACTCCAACCTTCTGGAAAGTGAGGACTGTCAGGTAGCTGAAAACCAGTGAAGAACTGTGATAAATCCAATGGACAAGATGTGTTCCTTTGAGAGAGAGTGCATGTGTGGGGTCAGGTGGCTTGAAACTGCAGTGCAAGTCAGAAATCATTGTTAACAGAGCTATCCTAAATATCTTGCCTATAGTGCTGCTATTTAACTCTCCCCTTTTTACTGTATCGCCTTTGTATTTATATTAAGCACAATCTTAATTCTGAATTGCCTCCCATGTATCAGAGACGACCAGAGGACGCAATTTCCATTTCGTTAAAACTCTGTAAATTGCTAAAACCAGCTTTACTTTAAATGTGAACAAAACCCCCCACACATTTACTGCATCTTTGTCCAAAAAACCAAACAAATCTGTACAAGGGAGTACTGCTCTGAATAGAAGAGACTCAGGATTGAATCTCTTACTGTGCATGATTCCGTGGAAAATATACATTAATCATTGAATCCGTTTAATCATTTTAGTACAAAGAGAGAAAGGATGTACTCTTTGTTCCTTTATATTGAAAAACACGGCACTGAGCACCTGACCTCTTTTCTGGAACAGAGACACCCAAAGCAACAGTGCTCCAAGAAGGTATTTAAGCAGTGATATCTATATTAGCATGGAACCTTTGGCTGTTAGAACAGCAATAGGCAGGCAAAATCAACTACCTACTGCAGTGTTGGTGCTGTGTCCAAGGCTTGCCCTCTCCCATTAAGAGTGAGAGGATTGCTGTTTGTGTGTTGGTACTGGAGGGCAGCACATTTGATTGCTGCCTTTGGTAGCACACTGACCCCACCTCCATTATCTGAGATGTTGGCCTTATGTTGGGCAGTAGCTTTTGTAAGCCTAACAGAAGTACTTAACATTTAATAACTGCTGGATTATAACCTAATTGCTTCACATATTGCTTATGTGTAAGATTTCAGTTAATTTAACTACATGGGTGACTTAAAGTGCTGGCATTATTCTGCTATTAGGGTCATTGGGAACAAAGATAATGAGACAGTTTTTATTTACCAAAACCTTTAAGTCAAGCTAAGTGGCAGATTCACTTCAAAATACTCAGAAGATGTATTCCTTACTAAAACCAAAATGCTTTTACATCTTTTTTTACAAAATTCACCACTGATGTTTTAATGAAACACAGAGCTAAACTGGAAAGCCTGCTATAAATAAGTATCTGCAGCTAAACTGGAAAGCCTGCTATAAATATCTGGAAAACAGCCTGTCAGGGCAGTGTAGCTGTTGGTTTCCTTTTTCCCTTTCTGTTTTTCAGTCAGTAGTTGAGGGGAGTGTATTCTACCATTGCACCGACAGCTGATGTTCAGTTTTGTGTAATTTGGTGTCTCCTTCTGCACTGTGCAGAGGTTCCCATGTGTAAAAGGTATCCTCATTTAGCCAATTTAAAGATTAATTTATGCTGCTGGGATGAAGTATTACATCTTTCTGCACAGATTGCCTCAAATGTTAAGCCCAAACATACTGCTAATGCAATAGTGCTTATATTCATTAGTTACATCAAAAGTCTGTTGCTGTTATACAGCCATTTCACTAGAAGCAAAGCTTTCAGCAGACCTCCAAATATCTATCCTAGATTTTTGCAAATACAAGCCCATTTCCAGGCAATAGTTTCCTTTTGATTTAACTATTGTTTATGCCACAAATTACTTAGTTTCTAGTTACCCCACCCGTTAGTAGTACAAATTCACATGGCTAAGGTGAGGTAGGTGTACAATGACAGATGGACTCACATAATTCTCAAGTGTTATCCTTGCATGTATTAAATTAGCAGTATACTCCTCATCATATTTACAATGGCACAAGCTGTGGAAGCTTACCCCTTCCTTCTTAATTGCACATACACACACACAAACATACACACATGTGGAAAAACAAACAACTAAATTGCCAGTGCTGCATCTCTTTCTTCAAATTCCAGCTCCTCCAAACTAAGTACACCGTTCTTTGCTCCATTTTGGGGAAATTCCTAGGTTACTATTTGCTGTGCACTCTTGCAGCTCTTGATTAAAGTGATGTGTAAAGGGTTTGTTGTGTAAATGACTACCCATGTGCTCTGGTAGAAGTTAAGGATAAAAAACTTCACGGTATGCTGCTGTCTTTGAAGAACCAGGCAGATTGTTAAGCTTGCTGAGCTGGAAAGGAAGGGAGGGAAAGCAAATGTCTCTCCTACTGTTCCTTTCAAGCTAAACTCCTTTCCTGAGTTTTTCTGTTGACAAGAGCTAGAGATGGGTGTCAGGCTATGAGAAACTATGGAAAAGTTCCTGTTAAGCGAACTTCATAGACCCTCTTCATACTGCTCAGCATTCAAACTACATTTGCACAAAAGGGGGAAAAACCCATCAAAATTATTCTTGTAATACATACCTTCCTATGAGCATCAGTGCTGCAATTTGCTTGCTCTGATCTCCCCATGTAGTCAGCACCTGGACCATTGACCTCTATTTCATTCACACAGCTTCATTCTCTGAAGCTTCATTTTGATGTGACTTCTTTAACGAAGTATGAGCATTGGTTATTCCCTACCACTTATTTCGCAGTGGCTAATTATCCAGCTCTTTTACATTTTAGGGAAAATGAAAGGAAAGAAATTAGACTTGATAAAACAATCTACTCCTGTGAACCTCTAAAAGTATATTATATGCAAAAAATGAGGATGAACTTACTTCCTAGAAACTTAGCAGTGATACAGGACAGTTCTCACTACTATCTTGCACAAGGTAATGACAGGACTCCTCTCCCACATAAAGTATGTTATACAGAGGATATGTATCCCCTTTTTAGTGTTTTACTGCCTGGTTATCTAGGGCTGTTTGTTATGTTCACATTTATTACAGGGAGCTTCTCAAAAAACTCATACATAACTGTAGAGTACTAAACCAAATGATTAGCAGTTTTCTTTTCCCAAAATTAATATTTTATTACAATTTCCAAGTGCACCTGAGTAAGCCCATTATTCTTGATATTGTGCAATCTGGCATTTGAAAGCAAATTGTGTTGACAGACCCTTATTGAATGAAATTACTCAACAAGAACCATCAAGGAGCAATTGTACATAGTGAAATTCAACTATAATTATGGTGCTCCAATAATGAGAAAAGAAAATATTTTTTCCCAGTTAATGCATTTTTCCCTACTCTGAATTCCAGCACCTACACTACTGTATTTGTTGTTAAATGAAAATTGCTAATCCTTTCTCAGTGACTAACGAATTGATTCTTCTATCGCATATGCATTTTCTAGGATACCTGAGACAAATCACCCTTCCAGTTTATTCTTTCATCCTGTTTCACTGGCATGTCTAACCTATAAACCCTACAACTAATGCATAACAGCATGTATTTGCTGAGAATAGAAGTTCAAATGTATATGGACTTTTCCATTAGGCAGGCAGCAAGTACTTCAGAACCAAAATAAGGATGAGCAGTAAGTAGTATGAATACTGAGAGAAACATTTGTTGTGCTGCTCAAGTTGGGTTTTAGCTTGAAGTGTAGAACTGGGATCGAGCTCTGAGTGCAGGATCTGATAAAGTAGATCTTCATTCCCCACCCTTGCTAAATAGCTCATTTTATGCTCAGATGGTCATCGTTAACAATTCTGAAGATTTAAGTCCTAGAAGTTCAGAAAAAATTATTTTCATATCTGGTAATTTTTGCATAATATACACTACTATTGCATATTTTTAAAAATCTGACCACAGAAAATGTGTACATTTATTGTAACAAGCTTGTGAATTGAAGCAAGTTGAGGTTCATTACTAAATGGAGCAGAAAGTTATGAAGAGAACAGGAGGAGCCTCATGGATACACACAGAAATGTATTTGTAAATAAGCTACACACAACTATCCTTTGTTTCAAGAGGAGAGGAAAAAAATCTGAACTCCCTTTTTAGCCTAGCAGTAAAGCATTGGATTTAAAAGCATTAAAAGATTTAAAAGATTTAGTTTTTGTGAGATGGGAGACAGGGGAAATAGTTAACTTGAATAATGTGTAAGTTTTTGTGGTCTTTTTTTAGGTAGGAAGCCAGTGTACCTTTATCATTAGCAATTTGCTGAAGTCCCATTCCCTGGCCCCAATACCGAGTATGGCAAATAATCTTCCTAAGTCTGGATTTTACACAATGGTGTTTAAAAAGACATTTTAGGTGGATTGTGCAGTTGGTGAAGACTAGACAACTCTGTCTATCAACATGACCTGTTTGTGACACACAGGAAAATTTTACTTCTTCTCTTGAAATGCCTTTGTCTTTCTCAGAAAAAAAAAATCACTGCTGCTAGCTATGGAGATATCTGCAGTTATGGGAATTAAGTTATGGGAGATGAATGCTTTTGGTTTTCTTCTTCATGTGTCACTGGGTTTCCGTATATTTCTTATTTCTTCGAGATGTATATAGTTGCCTAAAACCCTCTGCATCTAAAGTTTGCTGCTTGACCCATCTTCATTTTAACTCCTGACTTTTGCACATGGTCAGAATCAATAGTTGAAGGGAGAAGCTTAAGAATGTGTGACTTCATGTCCTGAAGGTACAAACTCTCAAAGAGAAGTTAGAAAAAAACACATAAGATCACAAAAATGTCACAATGTTAGGTCCAGTGCATAATGTATTTGTTGGAGTCCTGACTCCGGATGCTTTGTTTTCTTAATTTTGGATTTAGCAACCCACACATTACAACCAAAGCTTCCTTTGTGGGTTTCAGAAGCTTCAGGATTGTTGCTATGTGGCCTCCAATACTTCTGGAGATGAGAAATGATGCCTTGCTCATGAAGGAAGAGTGGTAGCTCATCAGTTTTGTATAGCTCAGAAATATCTCAGAAGTTTAAACTTTTTGTAGCCTAAAGGGAAATAGGACAAAACACGTGTGCTCAAATAGTAAATGGAAAAAATACACAAAGGATATCCTAATGTGCAAGACATATCAGCATCTTACAAAGCTCACAATCAGACATAGTATTGAATAAACAAAAAATGCCCTGACATTTTAGAATAGGGTTAAAACAATACCTTAACCATGTCATTAGGCTTATGAAAGCACAAAAATATGTTTCACTGCATCCTTATGTATGCTCTTTTAAGATTTTACTCATTTTCAAATGTATGTTGTAGCTTACAACTTCTAAGTATAACACACCTATGATAATAGGTAAATTCACAATAGAGATTAAGTAAGATTTGTTTGTTGTGTTCCATAAATACTTGTCAGATATCATGGTATACTGAATACTGATAAAGTCCTGAAGCTCCTGATACACCAACTTCACATCGTTTAAATTCCTTTACATGCTCTGGGGTCAACAGGGCAAGTGATCCTTGATGCAGTTAGACTCTGTGGTCTAATTTTGAACCAAAGAACATCTCTTGCTCTTTCCACAAGTAGATGTAGATTGGTATGAATACTGAGTAACTAAAGGGTGAAATGTCATTAGATTAAGCAGAATATACTCAAATTCAAGTATAAAAAAGATGAGGTGAATTGTTTTGGTTAATCCAATGGGAGAAAACTGAATATGAACAAAATCCATTATTTATTATGTTTTTTTTCTTATTCTTTGCTTCAGTGCTAAAGGAAAGTGCTAGAATTTTTAGGGTTCTAAGTCAAATTTCAGGCAATATAAATCCTATACCAGAATCAGTTCTATTAACAAGTTATTGGGTTTTTTTTCCCCCAGAATGTAGTTAAATTAAAACAGCAGCCGAAATTTTTGTGGCTGGTCATTAACAAATTACCTATTCTTGTAAAGAAACTAGTCTACCTTCTCCCTCCTACTTACACACAGATAAAGGCAGGCTTTAGTGCTGTGATTTCTTCATTTAAAATGAGATGATATCTCCAAAGATTTGAGATAGGATGGTCAAATATTGAATCCTTGAGCATTGTTCATTCTTCTGACTTGTGATTTTGTCATCTCTGATGCAAACATCAGCTGTTGTAATGATCTGTGGAACTTGTTGGGCAACAGTCATATTTCAGATTATATTTTAAGGTACATTAGTTCATCCCAAGGGCCCAGGCTGGCACACTGCCCTCTGAGGATCAGGGGAACTTGAAGACAGTGCCAAGCCCTCTTTGTGCATACTGTTTGCAGATACAGTCCCTTGCAGACTGAGGACTTATTTTTTTGATACCTCGGCCAAGTCACTTTACCTCATCTTCTCTTTTCACCATATGTAGCATGGATTTATCTACTTGTAGGTTAGTACTAGAAAAATACTGTAAGGCTTTCAAATGAGATGCATTAGATGTACTTAGAACAGTTTACACAGCAGCTTTCAGAACTGGTGTACGACACAGCAGCTCTTGCTCTCCTCCATCTGTACTGCTGAATTCTGATAAGCCATCTTGCCCTTATGATGAAGGTGTTTATTTTTTATCTCTG
>NW_008686250.1:25423-26127 GCF_000695815.1 Acanthisitta chloris | reverse complement strand
AATAGAACTTTCTTCATCCATATTGTATTTGTAAAGCTAATAAATATGTAGTAAGAGATGATACAGATTAATAACCCAACATGTGGAATCTTGGAGAAATGCAACAGGTTTTTTTCAAAGGTATCTGTCTATAAAGTATAAATGCGGGGAAAAAAATTAAAATTTGCACTAGGTTTTGCATTTCTATAATATAATTTTAACCATTATTTCTCTCATGTGTACCCAACCTTCATCTAGTGCCAAAAAATATTCCTTCTGGTTTTGCCCTCTACTGCAATTCCATTTGGTTCTCTCATGGAAAGACAAGAATCAGAAAATAAATCATAGAATGAACACTACTGCTTTCTCCCTACAGTTTCTCTTTGCTTTCCTCAAAATCTTCAAGAATGTTGTTTGCAGTAACACTGGAGGATTAATGTGAACTAGGTGTTGCAGGAGCAGCATGCTGGAGACTGCTAAAACTTCTGTTGTTCAAAGCACATTCTCCCGTTGTCGTGTGAGAAGCCAGAACCACTTGCACTGCTTGTTGCAGCAGGAGGGGAGGGCCAGAAGATTTGAGAAGGTATTTTAGAGGTATACATACAGATTACTCCTGGCTTCCAAAACATACCAACAGGCATAAATTCTTGCCCGTGTGCAACAGGGTAGAGAGTGGGGAATTATTTAATTATTTAATATAGTAATTTTATATAATTATGTTATTG